>NC_068359.1:66101804-66256804 GCF_020536995.1 Dreissena polymorpha
CTTGATGCTTGCCAACGACAAGGATGAGATAATTGAAAACCTCCCAGTGAAGGTGACAGTCGGGGCTTCGCAGGGCATTCAGTCGTGAAGGCCTACAGAGTACTTAGCAAGGAGACGGGCAATAGCAGATGTCTGCAGGCAAGCACAATCAGCTTCAAAATGGTTATGGCAGATGAGAGAGCAGCAGTGGACAGCTTATCAGTGTCTGGTCGAGGTTGACTTGTCCTGTGACTTGTACTTAAATTAATCCTCTCCTCTCAGGTATGTCTGACTAACCATTTAACAGAATTAAGCCATCTCTCTCTCTCTATATATACCGAATTTACTGGTAGAAACCACATTAAGCGATAGTTCGCCTGTCAACTTTATATAGATCTAAATACTGGCTACATATCTTACCTAAGACAGGACAAACTAGCAAAATCGGAACTGGCTACTTACTTAATTGCGCTCTCGCCGGTAAAATTGATGTTGACATATGATGTTCATATACGACTATTTTCTACTACGTCATAAGCGAGATACTAAGCGAGGAACTCATATTCTCATCTGGTAACGATCAAAAAGCAATTAGCGGGGGCAACTTAATTACAGTTCATTAAGTCCAACCTGTGTTAGCGGTCACCTCTATTAAGCAAAAACCTTTCATAAGCAGGCATTATTTTAATATCCGAAATGACCTTTTATAGTGCAAATGCCCTCTATTAGAAGCCACCTGCTGTAAGTGGTCAGTTCTGCTGCCTCCCATATGTGGTCGCTTAACACAGATTCAACTGTTTATGCATTGTTGTGTACACCCTATATTAAATAATACGTGACACGTTTAAGTCCATTTAAATTCTTGAAATACAGCACTTAAAGTAGTTATTCTAAAATGCGCATTTTAATTGATGTGTCACTTTGAATGTTTTTGATCATGTGACTTAAAATCACATTATTTGGTACGGACTTCTTTCCGAGCCGAACACAGAGGTGAATGTTATGTTACCAATCGTGCAAGAGATTGCTTTAGAGAGCACATCGTTTACAAATTAGAAGGCATCAGATGTCAAGAGGAGCGCGGTGTCGTATTACGTCAAAGTCGAATAATGTTACTCTTACTGACGTATGTAGATCATATCGTTTGATTATTTCTGATTAAACTTCTTTTCGCATTATGAATCTTGTTTTTAGCTATAATATTTTAATTGTAATTGGCTTTTTGTATTTTTATTCCAATTTAAACAAATTAACTTTACTTTTGTGTGGGGCTATAGATGGGCATAGACAACCAAGCTTTGTACATAATTCCCTCCTCTTACAACCTTATTCCTGCTTCTGACGATAATCTGAATGATAACTCAATTTAAACTATCTCTAAAGCTTTTTGATAAGCAGATATGTACTTTATACTTGATCTGGTTTCATTTTATCGGGTCTGGTTATTCTGAATCCAGAACTTATATTAATCAATATTATAGCGAACATTGAATACACGATTGCCATATTGGGTATTTGAATTTTAGCGAATACCGAGCCAAATTCGAACTTGAACGAATATCATGCCAAGGTCGAATAATCATCTGTAAATTGGACATTTAAACTTAAGCACATATCAGGCCATAGACGAATACATAGCTTGCTATCGGACATTCGAACTTGAGCAAATATCAAGCTAAGTTCGGATACCATGCTGGGTATTGGGTATTCAAAACAATTGCAAATATTGAGCCAAGGTCGTATACCCAGCTGGGTATTGAAGTGGAAGAAACTTCCTGTTCGGGGAAATTAGGGGAATCCCCATATTGGTTTCCTGTTCGGGAAACTCATGGACAAACTTTGCATTTTTATTCTCGATCGGGACATAAAAAGCAATTTTATTGTGGGTTCAGAAAATGGGCTTGGGGTAAACTTTAATATACAAAAAATCAACACTTTCTTTCTGTAGAGGACTTACATATCTAATTTTTTACCGTGCAAATTGTTTTTAAGGCCCTGGTTTTCTTTCAATATAGTTCCAAAATTTGTATAATCTACGTAAACATGGTAAAATCAGTGGTTTCCGGAATAGAAAACCAAATTTCCCTATCGGGAAACTATCGGAATTGACAGTTTCAGTGGTTTCCTGATTGGGAAAAAATAGTTTCCTAATCAGGAAAAAGTACATATGTATCCAGTCAATGTATACATGCATAATTTCTAAACATAAACACAAACATGGCATCAAAAGTTGAAGGCGGCCAATTTCCTTAACAATGTGACACCAGCTCTATGCATACATACTGGAAAATTTAGCCTACTCAGAAAATTGTCCAAACAACTAACATCAGAAAAGAACGAAAGTCCATTAGTACCACTAAAAATTATTTAAAAAACACGATATGTTTGTGAAACACTATGTCCCCATATATTTAGTATTTGACATTGAAGGATGACCTTGACCTTGACCTTTCACTTCTCAAAATGTGCAGCTCCATGAGATACACATGCATGCCAAATATCAAGTTGCTATCTTCAATATTGCAAAAGTGTACATTAGATGAGCGATTTTGACCCATATATATGACCTTTGACCTTAAATGATGACATTGACCTTGACCTTTCAGCACTGAAAATGTGCAGCTCCATGAGATACACATGCATGCCACATATGAAGTTGCGTAAATATCTTCAATATTGCAAAAGTTATGGCAAATGTTAAAGTTTGACGCAAACAAACAAACACACACACAAACAAAAAAGCAACAAACCAACAGACAGGGCAAAAACAATATGTCCCCCAATATAGTGGTCGGGGACATAAAAATAGTTCGAAGTCGTATTAACGCAAATAAAGGCGTAACTACGATAACAAACACGTATTAACGCAAATAAAGGCGTAACTACGATAACAAGCACGTAATAACGCAAAGAAATGCAATATAATGCTAATAAACGCGTAATAACGCAAAAAGGCGTAATAACGCCAAACTGAAAGGCGTACAAACGCTTAAAAGGCGTTATAACGCTAGAACGCTAAAACTGGTGCTATAACGCCAAACTAAAAGGCGAACAAATGATAAAAAAGGCGTAATAACGCAAACTTCAAGGCGTACAAACGCTTAAAAAGGCGTTATAACGCCAATTTCAAAAGCGTACAAACGCTTTAAAAAGTTGTAATAAAGCCTTTTGTACAATATAAAGTGATGGCATCTTTGAAGACATTAAATCAAACCAAAACGTTATGGATACAGTTGAATTTATTGTTTTGGTAAAGACAAGTTATGTCTGTCTAGAAATCGTCTCTATAAGCCAGAATAGGCAACAGACATGTGTACGGAATCCTGGTAGTACAAACCCCTATGAATGGGTTGATTTTATGCCTATTGCTTAAAAGTACGACGATGCTGTTAGTGGAACCCATCCACATAGCAAGGCGAGACAGTACGTTAAATGAAGTCAAATGATCACATGTACACGTTTAAATCATATTTTTTACTAATGACTGAGATATTCATGTTTGCAAAGTGTTGCGTTAGAAGAGTTTCCAAGTGTATGTTTACGACAGCTAATTCTATTAGGATTAAATCGTCTACAACGATATGTGTGACTAAATATTTTGACGTGTAAAAACACTTTATTTTCTGTGACGTATCTTCTTTTTTGCCCACTGTTAATAATTTCAAATGTTTTTAACAATAATTATGATACCTTTGCAATGTATAAATATATGTCATATAATAGCTATGTTCCTGGATGAGTGATTTAGAAATATAAATAGTGTTTCTTTAATTGGGCGTAGCTCTTTTACATCGCGTTTAAACGTAGATGACTTGCGACAATTTATGCAGCAGGAGCATTGAACACTAATTGAATACGGAAAACACGTGGTGATTAATATTAATATAAGACACGCATAATCGAGCTAGCAGTTACACAGTTTTTGTTTTATACTCGAAAAAAGACTTTAATGTTTTTGTTCGTTGTTGTCGTTTTGCAAAAAGGGTCCTTAATATGTTTACATGTTAAATGCATCAAGATACTAAAGTGCCTACATTTACATGCTGAAAATGTGTTTGTTAAGTATCAACATCTAGCAAAACTACTATAGATTTACGTGTTACACAGTTTTACAGTCCTTTTTTGCTAAATATGGGCCATAACTGTGCATACGTAAACATGATCCAAAATATCCGGATGCGCAAGTGCACATGCTGGTTAATATATGTTTATACAGTTTCATCGCTCAAGCAGCATTACGTATCGTACTACGAGTGACACAAGTTAAAACTGTATTTTAACTGAAAATGTGTCATCTCTGGTTATGTTGAACAAGAAATACATTTGAAAAAAGATATTTTGCGTATATCTTGATTTCACAAATTTATGTTTAAACTGTACGTTTCTAAATAATTAAATTGATGACAAAGATGTAATTTTCGTTTTTTTCAGTTGTAATTTGCATTCATCACATACAAATAAACTTGTATATTTCATTTCGGTTTATAAATGAAAACAATCTAGCCATGATGCTTAAGATTGAAAATTGAAATCAAGCTGTCTTACTAATTGCAAACGGGCAAATGTACGCAATCCTGATATGGATATTGCCTATGAACGGGTTGATTTTAAACGCAATACTCGATATTAGTACGATGCAAACGCGCAATCACGATGATAGTACCTTGATAACGAAAACGCGAAATTTCGTGATATTGCGTTTTCATAATCGAACTGTCGCGTTATCAACATCATTATGACGTGTTATCGCCATCGTACTGTCGCCTTCCGGTGTGGATGGTTACAATAACAGCATCGTCGCACTATCGAGTATTCCGTATAAAACCAATCCATTCATAGGGGATGACAATAAGTTGAATCTGTACAAATGTCGGTTGCCTATGCTGACTTTCAGGGACGATTTCCAGAAAGACTGAAATTGTCTTTACAAATTCAATAAACTCAAATGTACTCATAACGCTTTGATTTGAATTAACGTCTTCAAAGAAGCCATCACTTTATATAGTGCACAAGGCGTTATTACGCCTTTTTAAAGCGTTTGAACGCCTTTGATATTGGCGTTATTACGCCTTTTTAGCATTTGTACGCCTTTCAGTTTGGCGTTTTATGCCCTTTTAAGCGTTTGTACGCTTTTTAGTTTGCGTTATTATGCCTTTTTAGCGTTTGTACGCCTTTTAGGTTGACGTTATGCCTTTTTTAAGCGTTTGTACGCCTTTTTCTTTACCTTATTACGCCCTTTTTAGCGTATGCACGCCTTTAAGTTTGGCGTTATTACGACATTTTTAGCGTTTGTACGCCTTTAAGTTTGCGTTATTACGCCTTTTGTAGATTTTGTACGCATTTATTTCGAACTAGTATGCCTTTATTTCGCGTTATTACACGTTTATTAACGTTATAATGCGTTTGTTTTCGATATTACGTGTTTATTTGCATAGAAACGCCTTTTTTGCGTTAATACATGTTTGCACTCTTTTATTTAAAGTTTAAGTGGTTTTTATGGGCTTTCGTAGAAAAGAGCAATTGTCAGTGCTAGATAAAGTCCACAAGCATGAACAGCAATTCAGTCAATTCTGATAGTTTCCCGATCAGGAAATTTGGTTTCTAATTCGGGAAACCACTGACATTAACGTTTTTACGTAGATCATACAAAGTTCGCAACTTTATTGAAAGAAAACCATGGACTTAAACAAAATGTTCACGGTAAAAAATTACACATGTATTTCCTCTACAGAAAGGCGTTGTTAAAAACAGATTTTTTTGTATCTTAAAGTTTCCCTTAGCCCATTTTCTGAACCCACCATAAAATTGCTGTTTTATTTTCCGATCGGGAATAAAAATGCAAATTTTGTCTATGAGTTTCCCGATCAGGAAACCAATATTGGGATTCCCCTAGTTTCCCGAACGGGAAGTTTCTTCCATTGTATTGGGTATTCGAACTTAAATGAATATCGATCCAAGTAATAATACCAAGCTAGGTATTGGGAATTCGAATATTAAGGTATCCCAGGCCCTGTCCTGTCTGTTCCGACAAAGCCTGTCCAACATATTTTTTCCCTTCCCTTGCGTGACCTTCCATGTCGTTGTCTGTCCCAAGCTTTCCCTTACCTGCTAATCTCGCCCAGCATGCCGTGATATGCTTTGTTCTTATCTAACTGCCGTGCCTTGACCAGCCCAGCCAAGACAAGTATTTCACTGTTTTGCAAAATCAGACAAACTCTCTAAATGAGAACTTTGGACCTTTATCAGATGTAAAAGGTTTAGGAGAATCTACTCTGCTTAAGGTAGCGCACGCGTATTGGGAACCTTTCCAAATATAATATAATGTATAATTTTCTTAATCAGCATCATTTCACTGAACTACATGCAAATGTGTAGGTAGGCTTTGCATGCTTTAAAAAATATACTGATTTTTTTTTCAAAACCACCCCACGCTCGGCTTTTGTCCTGTTTATTTGAACCGCTGGGGTATATGAACGTTCCATAATTCATCTAGATTTCCAAATATGGGTATGCAGTAGGCGTGCAAAGATGCAGTAAAGGTGTTTAAAGTTTAAACAAGATAAAATAAGTATTCTACGGAGTAACCTACGAAGTAAATTCGCTAAAATTTACTCAACGTATGATGATTTAATATCAAACTATAATGTTTCTTTAAAATGGCATCTAACTAATTGAATTTCCCACCCATCATTTTATGGAGATGTTTTGATGTTCGCAAATTAAAATATCTTTAAGAAAATGTTTATATTAAACTTTTCAATTTAATTAACTCATTTTTATCAAACGGATGTGATGTGAACGTACTTTTAAACACATGCTTGTTGGGTTTTTATTCACTATATATTTCTTCTCTTAAAATTTTGGAATTATTAATGGAATTACCATTTTATATGTTTGATTCTTAAATATTCAATCACCTAAGCTGGTTTTATTGGTATTGCGATTGTACAGTACCGCCCCTTTAATATTTTTATTTTTTATTTTACAGTACTGCCCCTAGATTTTTTTCACATCATCGTGTCATCGCTTCTCAATTGCGTCATACGATACTCTTTCACTGTTCTTGGCTACATTGAATTTTTTTACTTCATCGCTTCTATATTGCTTCATACGACATACTTTCACTGTTTAAGTCTACATGCATAGGTCATCGGGTTTAAAGCGTTAAATTGTATTAATATTTTCTCTCTGGTGTTTCGTGTTTGATTTATTTTCAATTTTTTTGAAGTCACATAAACAACCAAGCTATGTAATATGGATCTTTGACACCCATTATTGCTGCTTATTCCTGTATTTGCGCGATGATGATCTGAAATATTAACTTTATGATGCTATATTCTTAAATCTTTTTTTAAAAAGAAGGGACGTAGTTGACACTAGTTCGTAGTTTCATTTCATCGTTCCTCAAAAAATTGTAACTCTGTTGCTCTGGTCTCTTTCCTACCATTGAGTAATAAAATGGTAATTAAATTAAATGTGTTTTAATTCCCTTTTATTATTATTTAATTTGAGCTACAATGCTATGATGTTTAATTTTATTTACACTTATAAGTATCATGAATATTGCTGGGCCAAGTGTTAGGTTGAGCGCTCTAAAACCGGTTTAAACCCCCAATGCTTTGCATTGACCGTTCCAAGGCGGTGACCCCAGCTTTATTCTTATATGTGTTTATGTTGTTTTGTATTGTGCTGATTTGTACTGTTAAGGCAATTGGTCACTTGCCTTAAATAAAGGACCAACTAATTGTATATAATGAGAATGCAATACTGCTCCAGCAGCTGAAGGTTCACTTCTTTATATTCTTTTACAAACATTTTTTATAACATGGTATCTATGGCAGAGCGCCATGAAATGTAAGTCGTTTCAGCAAAGTAGAAATTGAGTTGGTTAAAAACAAAGTGTCATAAAATTCAAAATAGTGTCATTTATGTAATATTTTGAAGTGAGTTTTTATAGATACAGTATATACAGCAAACATACCAAGAAATATACAGATTTACAGTTTACTTTTTGAAATAAAAATAAAAATGCAACATGCATGATTCATATTTTCAGCTGTTAATCACCCAATTTAGCCATAACGTTATGTAATTTTAAAAATTACATTAAACAAATGATAACAATTGCGACATATTTAACAATAAACATAGCTTTTATGCTATATTAAATCAAATTACGTTAGAAAAGAAATAAAACGCGTCGCAAAAGTATGCGTTGTCGGCAGGATTCGACCCTGCGCGGGAAGATCCCAAATTATTTCTAGTCTATCGCCTTAACCTCTCGGCCACGAACGTCACACAACCTGTTGAAATTAGATATCTATAAGTAAACAGGCAATAAGACTCTTCGATCTTTGAAGAAATCGCGGGAAATCATTACGGATGCGTTACCTTAAGTGTACGTTGAGTTTGTGAATAACACTTATGCTTGAAGTGCACTCATACGAATTGATCTATAAATGGCGACTGCAAGCAACGACAACTTGTTGTTCAATGCAAACAAATTAAATGGCACATTTCGCCATGGACGTTAAGGAATTGCATGCGGTAGTAGATGTTCTTTCGCATTCGGTCGGTATTTATCGCACATAGGACATGCAAGTGCATATTTTGTTATTTAGTCTGACATTTTTGCCAAAACATACTATGTAGAGCGCAGAGTTCTTTTTTTCTTGCAGCCAAAGGGGTGTCTTTTACCTCCCTGATCAGCTTGTCGGGTGACTAGCAAACGCACTTTGAAGATACTACCATTTTTGAATGATAATTCGTTCATTTTAAATCTAAAATGACTTTTTACGGCCTTAAAGTATTTTGCCAGTTTGCGCTTCTCACCGTATTTGTTTTAATTCTGCATCACTGACCGGTATAACTGTTTCAATTACGCATGCACGTGCGGGTCAGCGAGTAATACCTCTGTGTTGTGAATGACTACAACGGCAAACGGTTGTAATAGTTGTTTTTCGGAAATATCCGGTCTGGGTATTTCCGATATTTGAGCACGCGCGGTAGGTACAAACAAAAGCTGGCTCGCATATTTTAAACGAGAGTGAATCAACAATTTCTTTTTTTTAAATATTACATACCACTCTTTTTCTCCTCAAATGTTTGTTATAGTTTATACAAATACCACGAATAATCATTTTTCTTTAGATGAACTAATCGCAATCGTGTTTCATTTGTTAGAATTCTATGTAACACGATAATGCTGTATATACATGTAAACAGTTTCGGTGACGTACATGTAAATATGTCATTGCATATACTGTGCGCATGTCCGGGCATACAGTTTTAATGGAAGTTTGTAAATGAAGCTAACTTAGCATTAACTCTATCATATATATATATATATACATATATATATAGTTTACTATTTAAACATATTTAAAATCACACAGACAAATACCAAAAACCTAACATCCTCAGTCAATTCGTAGTACAAGAACTAATAAATCGATCCATATCAGTTGTATATTTATATGTGAATGGATATAGCTCTATTGTAATGTTTTTCCTTAAGTGTTTTCTCAAGAGAAAATAACATAATTCGTTAAAGAGTAAGACCTAAAGTTTTAAAGGCACACCACTTACGAGCTTTACCATACACTACTTTTATTTGCTAGACAAATAAAACAAGAACATGAATTGTTTTTCAGCAGAAATATTCAATATGTCAAGCAGTTTGTATAGGTCCCTACATCACCATACAAATGACAATCTGCGCGACACACTAATCGAAACACGACATTTTATTATTCAAATGTCGCCCTTTTGTAGGTAGCCCAAAAGGCGATATATCGTGGTAAATGTCGCGCGTCGCTTCCTGTGTCGCCCAAAATATAGTGCGTCGCTTCGTGGGTCGTTATTGTCAAAGGACGAAAC
Organism: Dreissena polymorpha; assembly: GCF_020536995.1. Taxonomy (NCBI): domain Eukaryota; kingdom Metazoa; phylum Mollusca; class Bivalvia; order Myida; family Dreissenidae; genus Dreissena; species Dreissena polymorpha. The sequence continues at coordinate 66,111,663 of NC_068359.1, forward strand.
ACGAAGCGACACACGATATTTTGGGCGACACACGAAGCGACACGCGACATTTTATTATTCAAATGTCGCCCTTTTTATTCGAATGTCGTGTGTCGCGGTCTAATTTTACACCGCGACACACGACACACGAATCGAAACACGACATTTTGGGTGACAAACGAAGCGACTGTGTTCAAATGTCGCTATAATAATATCGCCTTTAAAGCTAAACGTGATATAGACCTGAAACTTGGAATAGGTTAATGGCATTAAGATTCACCCCTTTGTGTCCGTCCGTCCGTCTGCCCGTTCGTTCGTTCGTGGTGAAAGCTTATAGTGATATTGAATTAAAACTTCATATGCTGAAAGACATAATTGAGAGGTGCAGTGCAAAAGAACAATTAATCTTTTCTAGTTATTGCCCTTTTTAATTGTATACTTGGGTTTTCATGATTAATTGAAAACTGTTCGTGATATAGACTTGAAAATTAGAATGGGTGAAGGGTTATAAGAGTCACTTCTGTCCGTCCGTCCGCGGTGAAGGATATAAGTGATATTGAATAGAAGCTTCATAGGCTTAAATATATCATTGAGGAGGATTGCAGTGCAAAATAACCATTGCCATTTCTTGCATATTTTTTAGTAATTGCCCTTTGTAAATGTTATTCTTTTTTGTCATGAACATTGCTTGAAAACTATAAGTGATATAGACTTGAAACTTCATATGCAAAAAATATCCTTGAGAAGAAGTGCAGTGCAAAGGAACCAAGTTTTAATGCTTTGCTTGCCTTTTGTCTGTAGCATAACTTGAAGTTTTAAGTGATATTAACTTGTTACTCCATAGGCTGAAGGAAATCATTGAACAAAAAGTGCTGTATAACAGAACAAAAACACTACATTGCACACTATGTAATTGTCCTTTGTAAGTTTTAATACTTGGATTCTGTCTGTAGCGTTACTTGGAAAGTATTACCCAATTTTGTGATAAGCGTTCATCAGCGCGGTATTCGTGTCCTATGGACACATCTATTTTTTATTTGAAACTGTCTGAGACAACTTGGTTTGAAAAGTTATATATGCATACTGGATTGTGTTAAGTGTGTTCTGTCACTGGTAATGCTCTAGACGACCTGGCAGTCCTATTTCTATTCACTAATCATTGGAAACTGTTGCTGTACAATGGAAGCCTGTTTTCGTAACGAGTTGCATCTGAACTTTATATGATACCTATATGATAAATAACGATAATGGAATGAATATAGGACTGTAGAAGCGAAGCCGTTTTTGGTCATCAATGACTGATATCAACCAAAAAATATTCAATGAAATCACGAACAATTAAGTTTTTAAAACAATTAAAAAACAAACATGTGTATTGAACAATCGATTACGCTCCACAAAATCTATTTTAGCCCTGCATAAAATGCACTTAAATGGTTTTAAATTGTTTGAGAATCAAACCAATTGCCTTTACTACACAAATACCGGTATTAAATTATTCTGTTTTTACGCTATTGTGTTCTCAAATTTATTAAAACAGACATGATATGGTCGTTTTATAGTTTGTGGCTTATTAGTTTTACGGCTATCGTTGACAAAATATCCGTTCACTTTAACAATCTCTGCAGTGTAATCTCCAAAACGACAGTGAGTACACAGACAAGTTAAGCGCCTATGGATTCGTAATATTGTTGCTTAGATTATGTGCTGCAAGAAACATTCGTACTATTTAATGTTTTTGAAAAGCAAAAACAAAAAAACAAATACCCGTTCTGTCGTTATAGACACCATTTTATTCCGTTGAAGTACCACAACAATGTATCACGTGATCATAGATCCCTGGCACTTGTCGTAAATATGCTCTCCTCATCATTGAAGTTAATACACGTTTCTAATTGTTAATGCTTTTTTAATCCAAAAATGACTTTACATTTGTAGTAATTAATATTTTACTCTCTTAGCGTCGTTACATTTAATATGGTTAACACATATATTTTACCTAATAGTTACTTTCTGTTGATTGGTAAAACATTAGTATAACATTATTCAGTTATTTTTATGCTATATTTATATATTTTAATATTGTTTTTGAAATTCTTCTGTTCTTTATGCATACACAACCAATCGGTACAAGTTGGGTCTTAACAACCACAATATCGTCTCTCTTCTTCTAGCACTTGCACAAAGATGCTTTGACCTAAACAAGAAGTAACTGATATTTGTTCATTCTTACATTGCAATGTGTCTCAGAAAGTTGATACAATGTAATTGTTGCTCTGGTTATTTCTGAACATTGATTAATTGAATCGTAATTCGATTGAACACATGCGTTCTCCATTGTTTCCTTTTATTTTTATTAACGATCATACGAGGTAAATTTCTATTTACACTAATATGTTGTTTGAAGATCGCTGTGCAAAGTGTGAGTTTCCAGTACCCACAAACTTGTTTAAACCACAATGCTTATCGTTTACCTTTCCAAGGCATTGATCCCAGCTTTATTCAATGACGTTTGCATTTTTTGTGTGTTCTTACGTAGTATGCCGTGCTGTTTTGGCAGTTGGTCATTTGCCATGTACAAAGGACTAAGCATGTTAATTGTTGAGAGAGCGACACATCTTGGGCAGCTGGAGTATTACTTATTTATATTGAAAGAACAGTTTCTATTTGTATGCATTTCTAGCATTAGGGAGCAGATGTCTCAAGAGCATTTCTATTTTTCGTACGTTTTTATGGAATGGTGCATTTGTACAAAGGTATAAACCTTGAGACCATCTGAAGTCTTTTTACATTTAAGTTTAGTACTTTCAATAAAAATCGTACTTAATACTGCGCTTTATTTTTCATTATTTTTCAACCCTGTTAGCAGTTTAATTGTCGTCAAAATCTTACTTTGAAGTTCTGTTTGAAAACCAGTATAAGGTTGACGTATGAGCTTATTTTCCTATGCCTATGCTCGAATGAATAATATATACGTATACTGATTACAATCATTATATTAACTACAGCTCAACAAACGTAGCAGCATCTCGACGCAAAATCTATCCGATGATCTGGTTACTTATTGTAAATGCATATAATTGTGCTGATTGTTTTTGAATCATATGAAATTCCTCTCAGCATAAACAGTTGATATTTATTGAACATCTTTTTCTAGCTCTAATTATATTTTGGAGCTCCTTTTCAATTATTCAATTACATGTACTTACAAGCGCTTTTGGGATGTTACCTAGTATTCAGTCGAAAAGAGGAATAAACCTTAATGTTAGAAATTGAAGCCGTTAAAATAAAGATAGACCAACACCATGTTAAATGCATGTACTAAAACTTTTCCAAAAAGTAAGTGTGGTCTGTAGCCTTGCGTAAAGCATTTTGTCGCTTTAAATAAATTACTTACAGTATTTGGAAATGGGCGAATCTATCAAAATGGCGCTAATGGTATTATTTTAGAGCAATAGTACAACAATAACAAGCCTAGTGTAATTATTTATATCAACATCGAATGGATTTTGAGGAAAGAATGTACAATTCGCTCAGTATTGAGAACAATGAATTGGACTTCTTAAGTGGTGAAACATTTTTCTTGAAATAGCTTTATGAGTAGCTGTTAATGTCACTTTGTTTTTTCTCGGTTTCCACTAAAGCCAATGGGTCCTTGAACAAATTTCTTCAAAAGGATGAACATACATAATACGATAATTATATGACTCATTTGAACAAATGCCATTCAAACACTGACGACATAACCGTCGCACTCTTCTGTCTTACAAATTGGTGCTTATTTCCAGTTATGTAAACTGAAATCGGCACATTTTGTTTGTGTTTCTTTTGAAGATGTGGGCATTTAAACTCATACTTTTGAGTAGCCTTCCACTTTATTGCTATAAATTATCACCAATCGAGAACGAAATTATGATACGCATGTTTTGTTTTTATGCTAAATTTTATTTTAAGTAACAGTGCACCATTAGTTTATTTCCTGTCAAACAGCGATGTGGAGATTTGCGTATAAAATGAAAAGAAGTCTACATCTTCAGTAGCTGCATTTGATTTGTAATTATAAACCAATCGATATATCAATCAACCAACCATTAAATGAAACATTTATAAGTATGCACTCACTTGTGTCAAACATAAAAGAAAATTCGTCGGACGTTATCGCGTTCTTCGTGGAAAACCGGAACATGCCGTCGGGTAAAATGTATTAATCTTTATCGTTTTATCGGAACGCTCGTTTGCACACTCGCTTATCACTTAGGCGACCCGGATTTGATTCCTGCTCCTGGTGCATTTGAGCTTTGTTTGTGGTCATCATACCGAACAAGGGGGAGTTTCCTCCGGGTACCCCGCACCGCTCCCACAGCACAAGAGGACATCAAAATATCTTTCATTTAAAGTTGCTGAAAATCTTTCAAACGTTAGCCCAACTTTCATGAGTGTACACTGAATAGATAGGAGAGCTGGGACTTGAGCTTGGTCCGCACAAAAGCTTTATCAAGTTGTTTGTTTCCACTGATCCGACCGTCCCTATTTTTTGCAACCGACCCTTAACAATTTTTTTGACGTTTCAAAATAGCGTGTGTATAGTATAAAATATAGTGTAAAACAATTGTCAAATTAAAACGTAAGCCGACGTACATATCCTCCTTTTTGGCAATATTAGTTGAAACAAACAACTTTTTTACGCGTGGGGGGGGGGGACCTAACAAACTTAAAAATACACACCAACGTAGCCTATCATCACATTGTTATGCTGTTAACTAGAAAGTTGTGTTTGGAAATAATTATGAATAATTTGCAATTTTCAATTCATAAAACAAAATGCATATGTAGCTAAATGTAATTTCTAACATTTTTACCAAACGTAACTTCATACAACTATAAATGAAAATAAATATTCTGTATTGAATGCTGAAAATTTTAATTACAACTTTCTTATATATAAAGCTGTACTTCAAATCAGTCTTCTCGTAATGCCAGTTATCATAACTTATTATGAGTAATAATGACAACACACTGCCCAATCAACGTTTTGGGTATTTCTATGAACTTTAGATTATCAAGCATTTAGCAGTATTTGTGTGTCAATTGTTCATTAATAATTAGAGTGTACATTAGTGGGACATATCTGCATTGAAGTAAATATACACTATCTGAATGTAATGTATATTCATGAGTACTATATGCATTCACATAAAAATACGGCGGTACAATACCAATTATTTTGATCACAGTAGAGCATTCAGACGTGTTAATCTATCAGTATGCATTCGTTTGGAATTCATATTTTAACTTGATCTTTTCTATTTGCTAATATGTTAATGCGTTTTTGTTGTTGTCCATTTTAATGAAAGAATAGGCATTCAATATTATATATTGTTGTCTGATACACCAATAGATCCCTTTCACGTACAAATTGGTTGGAAAATGTAACATTTGTAGAGTTGTTTTTTTATGCCTCAACAATAAAGTTACCTGAATTAATGTAGAAAAGAAAAAGTATTTATGTAAAATGTAGAAATCTTTTAAGAGCAATTACTCAAACATAAATCATTTCCCCGGAGCTACATGTAGAAATGCGCATCATATATTGTACTTAAGGCTGTTTATAGTTCCATAAAAACCGTTAAGTTGTTTCTCAGAACTGGCGAGGAATGTTTATGTATATTGCAGAAATATTCAAAGTACATAAGTCAGATGGATATAATTGACCCGGAACGATAATACTTAATCCGCATCTCCTCTTGGTAGTTCACGATGTTTTATAGTTGAATACAACGGATTCAATAGTTTCTGGAATTGATTAGGGACGGACGAACAGACGAAATGGCGAGGAAACGGATGGTCAAACCAGTGACTTGATGCGTCCTCTTAAAAAGCATAAACTAACACATTTGAAATTATATTTTTAGCATGTATTCGCATTACGAAACTATTATTATTATTAACATATTATATCAATATTTGTTTTCAAAGGACATTGTGTAAACAATTCCAGCATAAGGGAGCATTTCATACACCGTTTTAGTTAGCACCATACCTTTTAGCTTATATCTCATGTTTGTTTTCTTCTTTGTTCTGGTGAAGTTGTTGTTGCATCAATGTCACTAGGGTATTAACTTCAAACTATCCGGACGCATTTTATTTTGATCATCATACGCATTTTATTTTTCTCGTAAAATACAATGTATGATATATGGTCTATGACATAAGCATAAACTACATAATGACGCTTTAAAACAAAGATACCGGTAACACTAAAATAGCTCATGAACATTTCGCACATGTAAAACGAATTCAAAAGCTTAAATAGATCTATGTTTTATCGAAACAGTGGCCGTTTAATTTTATTTTGTATAAATTTTTGGCGTTGTGTTTGTTTGTCATTTGTACGCATTTCGGTGAGTTTGGGAAATAACGTCCGTCGTTTTCTGAAGAAAATGTTGACGAATAAGCCACACATCCCAACTTTTTTAACAATGAATAATATGATATTTCTAATGTTTAATATGCACCATCTTTCATATTTGTTGCCACGTTTTAATAAAAATGCCGAACAGTCGAAGTGCTGACAATAGTTGTTATTCGGAACTCTCATGTCTGGGTTTTTCCGATGTTTGAGCACACGCGTTAGGTACAAACAAAAGCTGACTAGCATATTTTAAAAGAGAGTGAATCAATAATTTCTCTTATCGCTGATAGTCAACACCACTTTTCTGCTCAAACGTTCGTTATAGTTGATAAAAAATACCATGATTTAATCATTTTTTCTTTAAATGAACTAATCTCGATCGTGTTTAATTTTATTAGATTTGTTATGTGTAATTATCAATGATAATAATAATATTATATAACAACAAAATACTTGAATTTCGACATTTCCTAAAAGAAACACTACTGTCGTTTAAATACGTATTATCCACTACTGAATGGGAAGCAAATCGGATATCGACGTTACTGGTCATTACTGTATTAATGACAATGTTTGTACCTCCCGTGCGCTCAGAAATCGGAAAAACCCACAGCGTGCGAGTTCCGAATTAAATCTATTTACATGCAGTAAATACAATGTTTTTATTTGAATACCTTTGTGATTGTAGATCTTTCATTTGGATAACATTGATTGAAATTAGAAGACTGGAATACGAGTTCAGACATTTAGACATAATACTGGTTTGATTACGTGTTTAATGCATATTTGTGAATATCCCGGAGAGAAGCGTAGAAGTCTACTAATAAGGAAAAAACAAACACTTAATACTATGAACAATAAATCATATTATCAATATCCTATTTATATAAAATAATTTACAATAAAACCTAGAAATACCACCTATACAAGGTAAACTGATTGTCTCAATGCTTTATACTCGAGAAAATTCTACCTAATGCTGGAAATTAACACATGCGCAAACTATAATGGAACTAGTTTCGTGAATTGAATATATGCCTACCATGTGTGTTTAAAATCCTTTACAGATTAATAAAGCGTTAGAAATTATTGCCAATTTAAGCATGTTGCAGTATTTTTGTGTAAAATTGTGCATTGTCTTAGAGTGTATATTTGTGGAAAACATGATCATTGAAAGCAATAGTTTGTATTACCTGCTTTGATTTTTTCTTAATTTTAAAGGGGCCTTTTCACAGATTTTGGCATTTTTTAACTTATTCATTAAATACTTTATATCGATAAATGTAAACATTGGATCGTAAAAGCTCCAGTAAAAAATCAAGAATAAAATTAAAAAAAGGAAAAGAACATTGCCCGGACCAGGTTTCGAACCAATGACCCCTAGAGTCCTGCCAGAGTCCTGAAGTAAAAACGCTTAAGCCTACTGAGCTATTCCGCCAAGTACACATGCATGACGTATTTTATACCTTATATAAGCAATCTTCGTAGTTTCACAAAATTTAACGACAAAAACAGAACTCTCCAAATTATTCAATCGTTTCGCGTTGCAACGCTTTATAATTTTTAGGTTTTAAAATCGTCAAAAGATGCATATAATGGCTATATTAGACCATGGTAAATGCTCAGTATTACTGTTTCCTCACAAATATCATAACTAAAACGAAAATTTGCGAATTTGAAACAACTTTTTTCAATTTTGTCAATTTACCAAAGCGTGAAAAGATCCCTTTAATGTTTATTTATGAATACTATAAATTATGCATTTTGTACAACAATACGGCGATACCATACACATTATTTAGGACACAGTTACACATTTAGACGTTCTAATCTTTGAAAATTCATACGTTTGAAATAACTACAGTACAACCTGTGTTAGTAGCCACCTCTGTTTTCAAAAACTTGTCATAAGCAAGCACAATTTTGATTTCCAAAATGACCTTATATAGTGCAAATGCACCTCTATTAAGCAGCCACCTGCACTAATTGGTCAGATCTGCTGCTTCCCATAGATGGCTGCTTAATACAGGTTCAACGGTTTTTGTAATTTTACTTCATTATTTGTTGATATGTCGATATTTGTATTGTCTTCTATTTATGAAATGTAAGGGGGTGAAACTCAAGCTGCCTGGCAGTATAGCACTCTAATAATCCAAAACTCATAAGAATGAACATTAAATCGATTACATATGGTTTATAATGAGATTCTTTTTCGGCGGCAAAAGAAAGATGCGTTCTCATATTTCGACATAATGCTATTTCTTTAACAAATAAAAACATCAAATGTAAGAGAAGATGCTTAAACTGTCATAATATTGCCCTTCATATAATAAAGTGACAGTGCAGCATATTCGTTTTAATGAATCCAGAACACAACAATTATGAAATTGCATAAAATAATCAAGGGAGAAACATTCATCATCACTAGAAAGTATTAAATAGTACCAATTATATCATTTTCGCGCAATCAATCTGAAATTGGATCAACAATAAGACTAAACCGGTTGTGGTTATTTTATTATGGCGTTGTCGTATTTATATTGTTTAAATTTGAATAAAATAACTTTACCATTGAGAACAGTAATGCATGAATTTTTACTCAAAAGCAACATTAAGGTGCTATGATTGCTAACATTCACTGCGTAGCGGTTTCCGGTTTAGAAAAGAAAACTCTGTGTTTTTGGACAAGTCGAAATTTTGAAATGTATTTCTTAAGCCTAAATCAACTAACCAACGTTATATAAACTGCACTATCAAAGGCGGCGTTCGAAAAACAATCTTTATAGGGTCAAACCCACAACATATATTATTAGTTTTGGAGAATAAATTCCACATATTTTAAATTTCGCCCTAAGCCTGGATTTTATAACCATATACATATTTATTTAAAACAAAATCATGAAAAATTCATTTAACATTTGAAAACGTCTTCAAATGTATTTAAATATTTGCTAGGTCGAACTGTATCAACGTACAAAGTTTCAAACCGTAATCGTCGACAGATAATTAATAATTAATTACGAGAATTAAGTCGCCTTCGACATAATGGTCGAGGTCGACTTAACTCTGCAAAACTGGATTTCGGCTTCGCCCAACGGTCGCGATAGTATTTATATATATATATATATATATATATATATATATATATTCTCGCCACATTAAAAACTTAAAACTTAAATTACACCGTTTTGTTCATACCAGGTCATGCATTTATAGATAACGACATGGTGTTGTTTTATGTTTGAATATTAAATCATTGTATGCAGAGCTGCGCTTTAATGTAAGAAAGCGAGTATTTATGTATTGAGAAAAAAACAGGCCGATAGAATGGACTGTAAGTAGTAAAACGTAGACTAGAACAACTTGTTTGTGTGTCTGTTATGGAAAGCATTAGCAACAATTTAAAATCTCAGTGAATGTTTTTGCCAGTGTTGACCGATACAAATCTTGTTGATTGCATACCTCTCATTCTGTCTGAACAAAAAATAATGACAACACGGTTTATTGTCGGACGAACGCATGATAAGGAACTTAATCTCACAACATATGTAAATTGATAAATACAGACAAGGGGCATCTTGGTATCTGAGAAAGACATCTTAAAATGAATCATTACCTGAAGAATAAATATTTTACAATGTCAACCATTTAACTAGTTACAAATGAATAATAGTGAGAACGAACGAAGTTAAATATTTGTAGGACTGTAAAATACAGGCCTAACTAAAAACACTTATTAAACCTCGAATAACACATAACTGGTACGCTTATGTAAGCTGTACTATAAAGTACATAAAGCAGTCAAAGGGTAGTAATTAATGTCAAACAAAGATTTAATTTTTTTTACGAATAGTCTCCCATGTTTCATCAATTATATTGAAGAACATAACACAACACAAACTTATAGACACATATACCACTGTAAACATTCATGGACACTTTTAACACATTAACCTGATATAAATACAAACTTTTAAAACAATACTAAAATGGTAATCATATGATTTACATGAAAATTGCCCATATCACAAATGCATAGACATATGCGTTTAGTAATGATGCCTGTTTGAAATTCATTTTATGCTTTCCGGTTGTTAACAGAAAAATATCAGTGAATTAAAACTGATAATTTTCACTGTTATGGTGGACAAACCAGTTATCGAACACCTAAGAAATTACCTTAAATTATGTTAAAATTGAAACACTTAAAATGACAAAAACATTTTGTTTTAACAAATGACTAACAGTTTAATCATTAAATAACTTATCTGTAAAGTTTTCCAGCAAATATCCTTCAAGAATTCATAACAATGATTCCCTGGTTATTGTCACCTCTAGCAGACAAAACAAAATGGCGGCCGATGTAAACATGACCTATTACCCGACACTTCATAAATACTACTCTAGCATATACAAAGTCACATGACTATCACGTGACCCTGACTCGGCGAAAAAGTCTGCGTCTGCTGCAATCAAAATTGCAAACGGAAATATGCTTTTGGTGTGTAAATGCACGTTTTGATAAATGCATTCAAAAAGTAATAGCAAAAAACACATAAAACCGTGTAAATAACAATAAATGCATTCCTTTAACCTGTTTTCAGCGCATTGGTTTCAAGCTAAGTAGGCAAGTAGGTCATGCACTTTATGTGCGACCATTTGTTTATCAATGTGACGTAATGCGCACTTTTGCGCATGTGCATACAGAATCAAAACAAAACGTCCGATAATAGATGCTGTTCGATAACAGGTACTTACACGATACACACAGTGAAAATAATCAGTGAAAATTATCGATAATTTTCATTGTTTACTGTGAAATGACGTCATTTTTTGACGAAATGACGTCATTATCCCAGCGAAATTCTTTAGTTTAACTCTTTAACAATGTATATAAACTGTGAAAAAAAGCATAAAATAAAAAGAAAATTTGTTGGATTCGGTGGATTATCGATTTTAATTCACTCGTGATCATAGAAAAAAAAATATTTTCACTCGTGTCTGCGCCACTCGTGAAAATATCATTTTCTATGATCACTCGTGATTAAAAATCGATAATCCACCGAATCCAACAAATATCCTCGATGTAATCACTGAACATAAATAAATTGGAACAACTTTCAAATAAAGAAATATACCATATTTGTACATATTGATATGAGACATGTATTACAACATATGGAATGATTTGGAAAAATAAGTACATTTTCTCAAATACATTGTCCAAATAAAGTAGAAATCTCTTTTCTAAAATGTTCTAAATAGGCTTAAACAATGACAATTTGATGATTTCAGAATATGCATGTATAAATAATCTTTATCTGTATAAAACATATTAATATATATCACGGTAACAAGCATTTTATACTTTTCACATTATGCAAAAATATATTTTACAATACTTGAAATTGCACAAATAATGTATGTAAACGTATAAACAAATTAATGAGCATTGCTTACCTTGGTAGGTTTAATGAAACCACTCGAGGTATTAACACATCACAAAACTTGTAGATTTGAAAATTTGAAGCAATATAAACTTATTAAACACAAAGCCCTGTGTTTAAATTGCCATTTGCGAAACCGGCGGGCCACGTTTGCGTATGAGTCTGCTAGGCGGAAAACTGTCATGCATAGAGGCGGTCACAAAGGGGCATTTGCAATGGCTTGAAATATGGAAGAGAGACGATGCTGGTAAAGGGGAATAACAGCAGTATGAGTGTTAAGTGTCCATTCTCTGTGGACTTTTGTAAAATTGTATACCATAATCAGAATTTTAATTAGAGACACTATCACGACCTAAGTTTCGACTTGACTTTGATTTCGTTTTGACCTTGCTGAAAGTATGTAATGCCTGTTAAGGGTATGGGATAAAAACATACGGTAACAACATCTTCTTATGCATAATCGAATATGCCCCGGTCATTTTTCTCTCCGTCCTCTATTAAAGGCTGTCCATCGTATAGGGCATCAAGAACAATACAAGGTGCTCTACCTTTTGTGAGCTAAATTATATCTTCCTCGCAAATTGACTCGTCTAATATGAACACGATTATAAACCTTGATCGTATTAAATTTTTTTTTATATCTTTTATACGAAGATGTTTTATGCTTGGCGAAATAACTTGCAAATCTGTGTGGGTCTTTCTTGGAGTTTTGCCGTTAGATGCATCAACTGGTTATTTTGAATGCGTCTTGATATAGCAAATGTGGGGAATATCCAGTGGAGATCCTCTTGAAAAAAAGATGCAGATTACCAATGTGATGTCTTGCCATCACACAGAGTGCACAAAATGCAGAGCAAGTAACCGCCCAGCTGATGGATTATATATGATGTGAAAAAGTTAGGTCCCTATCTGCCAAACATTTGCAATGTTACACAGTTCTTTGATGATAACATCAGATTGGAGTTACGCAGGGCAATGGTAATGAGCAATACAATGTTCAAACAAGGCTTTGCATTAATGTTTGCCTTCTGTTTGCGACAAGGGACTGCCTTTGCATAACGGATAAAGTGGTTCGTCCTAACCAACACATCATATAACCAGTAGGAGCTAGATAAGCAGAAGGAACAATTGGTGGTTATCTGCAAATACAACTCCTATAGTGAAACACATGGCTGTCAATGTACTGTCAAATACACACGCTGTCTTGCAAGCCATTGCGCCCCGTATGTCCAACACCAGTCTGCACACTCCCCCATTCTATCAAGCGATTCGAATATTGCCCAACGAATTGTCAAACTTGTTAACCATTCAATATGGAAATGCGATACAAAATCAAAACAAAATAGACAGTCAAAATGTCTAATCAATGTTTTGATACTAGCAAACCTTGCCCTTCGTAAGATTTTGTGTAACCATAAACCATATCCATTATTTTTTAAATGTCACGCAAACATTACTGCTCTCGTGACCAATTACTTTGATGTACTTAACTACCAAAGAAAAACAGCTGTGGTCACCGACTTAGGCCATCGCAATCTATACTGAATGTGCCTGCTGTGTAAGTTATGCCAAAAGTGTACATCGAGTAAGCGGCAACTCAAGGTTTACCGGTAGAATCATGCTTCGTTGTAGACATGAAATAAGTAAAAGAATTCACATAATTTATAATAGTACCTGTTGTGGCACTTAAAAAGTCATGATATTATTCTGGTATAACCCTTTTCAGCGCAACAAACTCCAATTTATGTGCATGATATTTGCACTAAATGTAACGGAATCCTCGGCTTGCATACGCTATAACACGCTTAGATGAGTAGTCATGTTGACCCTATGCCAGAAACAAACTTATAAAGAATGAAGGGTTGAGGGTAATCTTAAAAAAGAAGAACAGGTTGAGAGCAGCATTTTAACTTTATAGTGTCAATGGAGACTTGATGACTTTTACCCCAATACAACGACACAATGAACCTCCTTAACCTCCCGGATATATTATAATCTTTAAAAATACAGTTAATTATAGGTATTTCTTAAAATGGTCGCGGCCATATTAAACTTATTCAAAAATGGCATTGTACCACAAATTTGATTTATGCAAAACATCGCTGTTGATTTAGTGAGTCTTGTATACTCAGTACAAATGAGGAAACTGTGTGGATTGGACTAGTAATGCCTTTTGTGTGTTTTTATATTTTTAAATAGAAGATATGCTTGTCATTTGTGAGCAGACAATGTGATATTAATGTTTAGTGCTTTAGCAAACTAAACATCCTGAATAATTTTTATGGTTTACTATAAATGGTGGTTATTGCTTCATTCGTTACTATTAAAACACTAATATCAATACAAAATAGTTCCTAATATGGTTATTGCAAAACTAACTGGAATTATGTGTCCAATCATTTTAATGACTTTAACTCATATAATAATATGACATAAATATATGTTTACATATATGTTCATGATATTTAAGAAATACAATGCTATGCAATGAAACCAATACATTTCGGAATTATAACTAAACAGTTGACAAAAGGTCGCTGTTGCGCAGTGGATGTGGTGTCCGCCTACCAATTAGGTGGTAACGGGTTGGATCCATAACATGGAAGCGTTATTAAGATGTCCCCGAAGTACTGTTCTAAATTAAATGAGTTTAAAATAATTATTGATAGAGTAAACACACTCCCAAAGTTTTTTACAGACCTGTCAAAGAATCTTACCAGTACAAATGTGTTCCCAATAAGAATTGCCATGGCCGATGGATCGTTTACCAGACTTGTGACAAGCAGCTCCATCAGCTACCTTATCAAGAACAGGTTTTACAAGTCATGTGCACACTCCATCCGTACCGTATGGATGCAATAACTAAGTGCTTCAAACGAAAACAGAACACGTGCAACAGGCCTTTGAAAACGTGTATCTCTGAAGACTGATGACAGCATGACTTGCCGATGCATAAGAACCCCATATAATGACCGTCAAATGACGAATGCTGACTTTGTTTGGATACGTTTCGAGAAATGTCTCACTGTGCATGGATTTATAACATGTTTTCATGCGTGTTATATCGGGCTGAAGAAGGCACATCGGACATATAAGTATGTACTATTTAAACATGGCAATCATACACGGTCCCAATAAAACAACAGCTATCAAGCGGAAAATCGAACCTGTACGTACGTAAAGTTAATGCGAGATTAAGCCCGCGTTTCAAAAGAGGTCTAGTGGTTAAGATTGAACGCTCTGAGCGTGGCGCCCGCAGTTTCATGTCAAGCTTGGGAATCATTTTTATATCGTGTGCATTTAAATATTTTTAAATAACTAGCACGTAATGTGTATGAACTTCGAACCATATTTAGTGATCTTCAGGTATAAAACACATCACGAACACGTGTTTGCATACCCTGTAGACTTATCTGGTTTCAGAAACAAGTCTATTTATATGCATACCAACACAAATTGCTTTCAAACGAAATACAAAACGTGATTAACAATATTTTGTTAACGCAACTGTGTTACTTATACAGAGTTTTATGATGAAGTTGCTTTTACCTAGGGTTTCCATGAAATCATGTATGAACGCCACAGTTGCGCACGATAACTTATACAGTCGTTCATCAGAAGCCTTAGTTTCCTTATCAATCATCTTGTTGAAAACGGTAAATCATGTTAAATGAATAACGAATTATTTGTGCAACAGTAAATCTATGTTTACGAATGTATTTTACATTAAAATACCATTAAGCAAAAAATATCCATATCCAGTTCGACGACAATGTATTGAAATAATGCGGCATACGATAATCTAGGATAATATGCGATGCCCAAGAATGTTTACGAGTTCAAAACGTACGAAACAAAAAGATTAACTACACGTATCAGACACACTGTTTGATTAATTTTCTGATAAGCTTAATTTTACATTCGTCCATTATCAATACAGTGTTTTCTCATATATTGATACGCGGTAGGCCTCACAAAGTGTAAACTCACACCCTGTTTTATGAAAAGGTAAAGTCTATGTATTTTAAATGACAATTCATAACACGAATGCTATAAAAAATCTTGAACACAATGCACGTGTCCTTTTGTATACAAATTATATTATTCTGTGATCCCATTAATAACGTTTACGAATCGTTCTGGTTCGACAAGAACATTTACACACGATCATGAGTGGGTGCATAGTAGTCAATAGGGTGTAATATCAGTATCTTATATATATAAATATATATATATATATATATATATATATATATATATATATATATATATATATATATATATATATATATATATATATATATATGGGACATTCATTTAAATCTGTGCGTGATAATATTGTGAAATATTTACTAAATTAGTGTTATATTAATTGAATGATTCCCTTCACACACATATAATGTTATATTAATTGAATGATTCCCTTTACACACATTTGCTGTCTAGACTACGAATGTGACTTTACACATTGTTTTAAAAAATATGATGATGTTTGCTCATAATATGTTTAATGCAAGCATAATACATTTGTAAATATTATAGTACATTCGAACAAACGTCCATACAAAATGTACCCATGATTCTATTGTCTCCCTTTGAAGAGTATTATGTTATAAGATCAATAATTTTTCCTCGCAATCATATGTTGTTGCGTGGAAGCAACGCTGACAAATGTCTGTACAATAACTATGACATATAATTGAAAACATCAGAATATTTGTAATACAATATTTAATTGTATACACATTTTTTTTAAATTTATTACTTGCATGTATTTTTATTAAAAACATTTTCTGATTGCTAGAAAAGTAAATTGTTATTGTCGGCGCAATTTACACATAATTGAGAGTTCTGATCATCGGGTCTTGGGGTAAAAGAAAGACAAGATGCACAGCTGATTATAACTATGGTATTTGAGACCGGTTGTGATAAGGCAAACCCTATCAGTAATCAAAGAGATTTAAGTATTGTATGAGCTTAAATCATGCAAATCACATGACCTAAACTCGCGCCGGACATCATATTTTACAGAGAAATGTAAGAACAAACAACGAAAATATGTTCAAATCTGTATACAAATGATAACTCACAATTCATCTCCAACTGTGCCATTCACAAAATCGTTTAGGGACAACATACACATTCCTCTACTGGCAAGATCCAGGATAAACATGTTCTCCCACATAGCATTCTTTTTAAAAATTCACAAAATAATGCATTTATTTTATGTTATATATTATTGCAGCTTACACTTGCGTTTTATAATTAATGAACTAGGATCCAATTGAATGATGCTGCTTTGTGTGGCCAGGACCAATACAAGTGTAAGCACAGATTCATACTCGGTAAACCAATGCAGCAGTTATCGGACGTAGAGATGAAATGTTAATATAAATTTTTAAAGGCTATGCGTGGTATGCGTAGTATAATTAACCTACCTGCAGGTTCTAACTATTCCTGCTGTAATATATCAGGCTCGGTACGAATTAAATAACTGTTCGGCGTGTATTCTTAGCCGCACCTGATTTATGGAAACACGATCATGCATTAACATCCTATTCTCTATATATACAACATGTGATGATATGATAAGATTCGATAGAAGAGAAATCCCTAGAAAGAATTTTTTGAGACGTTTGTATTCGTATTTCAAAACATTATTATTGAAGACAGCCATCCACCATACGTATTAATTCATAACGGATGTACATAATAATACATACGTTCAAGTACGATTTAGCTTTTAAAATGGCTTGTATTAAAATATTATAAGAGATGACCATTTTATAATCACCGAACCATGCACATCTATTTGAAATCAGCTTATGACATTAAATTCAATCTCGTTCGCTGATAAATCTCTCAAGAAATCATTGGTGAGCAACAATATTAGGACATACAATCTCACGTTTCAACATTTTTTCCAATCAGATAACAGGCTCTGGGGATTTTTGGCGCTTCACAGAAGATGTCAAGACGTACTCATAGATACACGATATTATGTTATGACCTACATTCTCCGTATTGAGGTACGAAGCTTGATAAATAATGCATGCATATGCAACCACTTACCCCTAAAAAAAAACTAATTCCAATACAATCAGAATGATAAGTATTTTTCATTTATTTACATTTATTAAAACGTCGTTGTTGTTGTTGATTCGATATTTCTGTGCCAGGCTCTGTCAGTGTAATTCACTGATAAGCCGGGTTCAAGAGCGATGGCTATTTCGTGTTCAAGTAAATCAAATTTAGACTTAAAACAGTTGTTGCAAAGAAAATATAAACTTTTGGAATTAGTTTTTAGGGGTAAGTGGTTGCATATGTATGCATTATTTGAAACGCCTCGTTGTTTTAAAGGAATAGGACGCGAGCTATCGATTAAGGGGCAAAAACTAAAAACATATTGTTTGAAAGCATGTCGAAGATTTATTCGGGTTGACAAACGGACTGGAAATATTGCTTGGTTATCGACCGACTGTGAGTTAACGGCTGGACAGATTTTTTTGAAGTTAACTTTTTGTGAAAGGTTGTCCAATTGCCCATAGGAGGATCAAGAGATGCTTTGGACTCAAGCTATTTTTGACATTTTTGCGGCCCTCAAAGACAGGTCTATGATAAATTTTAGTTAATGACCTTGTTATGATTCCAATATCAGAGGGTGGGGATTTTTTTTCATGGCTCTTTGTCATTTTTTTGTTTCTCATTTAACATGATTTTATATATTTATTTGAATATATTGGGCTCCTAAAAATACTATCCAGGGTACGTTACTTCCACTTGTGATTTATACAATTCTTGTCAGAATACTAAATATTAAACACCATTAATTTTCCGATAGTTATTGTATTGCATTAACTTTGCTTTAAGTACACATTCTCATATTATGTAACGGACATGTTCATTGGAAAAATAACAATCAAACATACAAAACTTACAATTAACATATATAGAAGCGCTGATCAAGGTGTGTTCTCGTTTAAATTCGTCGTTGCACCAGGCAATATGGTTCGTTATATGGTTTGCTATATGGTACTTCTGTGGAAGTCTGTTTTTTCCCAAATAATGACTGCACACATTGCAGAAATCGAATGTTGTTATTAAAGGGATCTTTTCACGCTTTGGTAAATTGACAAAATTGAAAATTTTTGTTTCAGATTCGCAAATTTTCGTTTTAGTTATGATATTTGTGATGAAACAGTAATACTGAACATTTACCATGGTCTAATATAGCCATTTTATGCATCTTTTGACGATTTTAAAACCTAAAAATTATAAAGCGTTGCAACGCGAAACGATTGAATAATTTTGAGAGTTCGGTTTTTGTCGTTAAATTTTGTGAAACTACGAAGATTGCTTATATAATGTATAAAATACTTATACTGTGTATACTCGGCGGAATAGCTCAGTAGGCTAAGGCGTTTTTACTTCAGGACACTGGCAGGACTCCAGGGGTCACTGGTTCGAAACCTGGTCCGGGCAATCTTCTTTTCCTTTTTTAAATTGTATTCTTGATTTTTTACTGGTGCTTTTACGATCCAATGTGTACATTTATCGATATAAAGCATTTAATGAATAAGTTAAAAAATGCCAAAATCTGTGAAAAGGCCCCTTTAATTCCAAAGGCAAACTTGAAAACAACAATTAATGCATGAAATAGACTTATCACACCTTCCGGTAATTAACAGGTAGCTTTCTCTGGCAATTATATTGGAACACGATGAAACGTATTGGAGGGATTTAAAACGAATATTTTACATTAAGGGTATAACGACGCAAAACGTGTGTTACTAACACTTTACATAACTCAAAATTAAGAATATTAACTAAAGGTGAGGGTCCATTTACACAATAGTGTGACGACTTAGCTTTAAAAACATGGCAATAAGCAACGCGGGTTATGTGCTATGCACGAACATGCTCTTCCTGATTTGCGTTAGGTACGATGTAATAATATGGACAATACTCTTTTCTGTGGCACACACACGATCTGCTTTATACAGACCCAATCAACACATCCTTTTAATATATATTTTATATATACACTTTTATGTATCTTAAAGTCCTCAACATTCATTTGAACATTGTTAAATACGTAATCAGATTCTACGGCACTATAATAATGGATTGTCCAGTAATGGAGTAATGCAAAACATACGTATGGGTTTTACTGGGATTATATTACTATTATATTTATATCCCGTCTACAATTGAATACGTGCGGATAAAATTTCGTTACTGATTATTCCGAGAAATTGTTTGTAAGCATGGCATTACAAGAGGCGCTTATTAAGCCATCGCATGGAAGCAACTATGAAGTTATATGATGCGAATAATGATTGTTGTAAAATACGTAAACCATATATCACATATGATATCTGCTATTATCAAGCCATTATGGTTGTCTGAAGTATCTTGTCAGGCACTTCTTTGTAGGGTAATTCGAGTTTCCTGACGCAGTGCATCTTCTTTAATCTCAATGCGTATACGTTGTTATAGTTGAAGGAGGTCATACATTAAAGTTGTTTTACCGAATATTTAAACACAAATTAATTACATCGAAATTCATTTGAATTGAAATTTACATTTTACCGTTTCTAAACTTGATTTTAAAATGTAAGGTTAACGGTTGTTTACTTGTGCTTGTTTTGTGTAACGTATTAAACTCAATACGCGGGTTGCATTGATTGTTTTAAGCGTTCGACACTAACCTTTGTCTTGGCCGTTCCAAGTTGTTGACCCCGGCTTTCACCAGTTTTATGTTCAATGGCGTTGTTTTATTTTGGTTTTGTTATTGGATAGGTTTAAATTTATCTGCCTCAAATCGACCATCGAAACTTAACAAAAATATATATGTTGATAATGCTCGTTTAGCTTCAGTATTTCTGTATGTGATTAACATTTTGCTCATGCTGATGGATGCCCGTAAGCAGAGAAGACGTGCATTTTATTTGTTTATATAAAGTTTCGATTCTGATATCTCGCGTTGAAAAAATAGACGTTAAAATAACAATTCAAATCAACGGGCAATAAATCCCAGAATAATTATTAGACCAGACTTACCAGACAACGAGGCTTAATTATCAGAATTCACCACGTGAAGGTCGTAATAAGAACGCGGCTATTCATTTCATACCAACGCAAATAGTCTAGTAGGAACGGAGGTCCACGGTGCATGCTTGGAACCTTTTTTTTAAATATGCTGATGATGTTCTACATTGTCTTGGATAAAAGAAATATTTTGTTCCCAAGAATAATTTCATGTCCACGGGGTCTAAATACAAGATGGCCACCAAGATGGCCGACCAAAAACATAGGAAATGCCGTTTTTTCGCAAATGACACAATAACATATATTTTCTATGATTTTGGTTAGCTTTTTAATTTAAGCCATTGAGAACATATTATTCTTATTAAACAAATAAGTTTTTTGGTGAAAGATTAAATATTGTATGAAAAAAATGACTATATCAATGAAAAAAAGGTAAAAAAAACAACATGTGTTTTTGTCGTTATAACATGTTTCAATTTGTATCTGAAAAACAGTTTAGATACAATTATTATCCTAACTACATTTATACACACTTATGGGACTAAGAAATATAAATATATAATATTTCTTGTTAATTTTATGATATAAATGTGATTTGTAAGACAAGAAAAGTGGGTAGGGTAAATGACAAATATAAAGAAAAAATGCCCAATGTGCATATTGATATATTTTGAGATATACAAGGCTTGTTAACTTGTTATGTTTATGTATTTTGATCGTTTTGATACTTTTTAGTGTATGCAAATTGTTTTGCCCCCGGTAGGGTGGCATATCGCAGTTGAACTGTCCGTCAGTCCGTCCGTCCGCCTGTCTGTCAGTCCGTCCGAAAACTTTAACAGTGGCCTTAACTTTTGTAAAATTGAAGATAGCAACTTGATATTTGGAATGCATGTGTATCTCATGGAGCTTCACATTTTGCGTGATGAAAGGTCAAGGTCATCCTTCAAGGTTAATGGTAAAAAACACCAAGGGAAGTAATAAGCTTTAAAGGAATTTATATTTATCATTTGGCAGGTACAGATCATTTTCACAAGGGAAGGAATATTTTTTAAGGGATTTAATAATAATTCTAAAAAAAACTGCGCACTAGGGGGCATTGTGTTTCTTACAAACGCATTTCTTGTTTTTAAACATAAATTTAATGTTCTCTTTATTATATTTGTAAAATAAAGATAAAAATCATTTATCAAAAATGAGTATAAAATCTCTCACAATGAGCTCTAGTAGTATCAGGGGCTCACGCTGCATGATTTTAAGATTTTATTTGAAAATGCTGATGATAATCTACATTTTGTGGGGGTAAAACAATATTTTTGTTCCCACAAAACTTATTGATCACATAGTTTCTAAAGCCAAGATGGCTTCCTAGATGGCTGCCCATAAATCTATAAAATACTGTGTTTGCACGAATTGCGCAAACAACATCTAATTTCGACCGTTTTGGTTAGCTTTTTAATTTAAAGAATGTATGACATACACTTAAAAACTAATACAACAATAAACTGTTTTTGATTTAATACATGAATACTTTATATGAAAACATGATTAAGCACACGTTAAAGTGGTACACAAAATGGTTGTTTTTGCGTAGGACATTTTTAAGTATTACCTGAAAAGCTTTTTGGATGAAATTAACATGTCAACTGCATACATAAACAATAAAGAGACTTAGGAATAAAATGATATATTATTTTATTTAAATATAATCCATGATTAATATATATGAAAATAAACTTGGATGAGGCAAATAACAATCTGAAAAAAAAAGCCTAATGTGCATGTAGATATATTTTGAGATAATAGATTGTTTTTTAACTTGTTATGTTCACGGATATATGGGTTTATTTTCGTACTGATTAGTGCGTGTACGTTGCATGTTATAAGAAGCTAATTACACTAACTCATAAAAGTATTGTTAATAAAAATAGAAAAACAAGATCATATAATTGTATGCACATAGCTTACGTATTAAAATCCCTCCAATTAAAAACACTGTTGTAAGATGTCATTTAAATTATCCAATAAAACACATTGTTTCGAAACAAAGATTGTTATTTTTACACACAAAATGTGATCAATAAGTTTCGTGGGTACAGAAACAATATTTTACCCAAAAAAATATAGAATTTTTAAATAAAGTCTTAGAATCATGCAGCGTGAGCCCCTGATACTACTAGAGCTCATGGTGAGAGATTTTATACCCATTGTTGATAAATTATTGTTTTCTTTATTTTTACAATTATAATAAAAAGAACATGAAATTTATGTTTACAAACAAGAAATTTGTTTGTCAGAAACACAATGCCCAACTACTGCGCCGCTTTTGTTTAATTATTATTCTATCCCTTTAAAAAATATTACTTCCCTTGTGAAAATGATCTGTGCCTGCCAAATGATAAATATAAATTATTTCCCTATAAAGCTTGTTTCTTTCCTTGGTGTTTTTTTACCTTTAACCTTGAAGGATGACCTTGACCTTTCACCACTCAAAATGTGCAGCTCCATGAGATAAACATGCATTCCCAATATCAAGTTGCTTCTTCGATATTGCAAAAGTTAAAGCCAATGCTGAAGTTTTCGGACGGACGGACGGACGGACAGTTCAACTGCTATATGCCACCCTAACGGGGGCATAACAATTTGCATACACTAAAAAGTATCAAAACGATCAAAATACATAAACTTAACAAGTTAAAGGGATCTTTTCACGGTTTGGTAAATTGACAAAATTGAAAAAAGTTGTTTCAGATTCGCAAATTTACGTTTTAGTTATGATATTTGTGAGGACACTGTATTACTGAACATTTACCATAGTCCAATATAGCTATTATATGTATCTTTTGACGATTTGAAAACCTAAATATTATAAAGCGTTGCAACGCGAAACGATTGAATAATTTGGAGAGTTCTGTTGTTGTCGTTTAAATTTACGAAACTACGACGATTTCTTATATAAGTTATAAAATACTTCAACTGTGTATACCCGGCCGAGAGCGCTAATGCGTTTTTACTTCAGACTAATTCCAGGACTCCGGGGGTCACTGGTTGGAGCCCTGGTACCGGCTACTTTTTCCGTTTTTATCCCCTCGTTTTTCGGAGAAAAAGTTGGGATATTGTATTGATGTGCGTCTGTCCGTCCGTCCGTCCTGGCCACCTGCTCCTCCTACACTATTAGCACTAGAACCTTGAAACTTACATACATGGTAGCTATGAGCATATGTGCGACGGTGACAGTGACGGAATTTTGATCTGACCACTGGGTCAAAAGTTATGGGGTTGGGGCGGGGCCGGGTCAGAGATTTTCACTCTTTTTTTATGTTACTTTACATTAACTTCTTTATTTCTGCACCAATTTACTTCAAATTGATACTGAGCCTCTCTTATGACACCAAGGTCAATCTCAACTATGCATGGCCCCATTACCAACCCTGGGGCGCCCCGGCCACTAAGGCCACGCCCACCCTAAATTGCCTTTTACTATAATGTCTTCATTTCTACACCGATTCACTTCAAATTGATACTGAACCTCTCTTATGAAAATACGGTCAATCTCAGCTATGCATGGCCCCATTACCAACCCTGGGGCGCCCGCTCCCACATAGGCCACGCCCACCCAAAATTGCCTTTTACTATAATTTCTTCATTTCTACAACGATTCACTTCAAATTGATACTGAACCTCTTTTATGACAATACGGTCAATCTGAACTATGCTTGGCCGCATTACCAACCCTGGGGCGCCCCGCCCACATAGGCCACGCCAACCCAAAATTGCCTTTTACTATAATTTCTTTATATCCACACCGATTAACTTCAAAGTAATTCTGAACCTCTCTTATGACAATACAGTTAATCTCACCTATGCATGGCCCCCTTATCAACCCTGGGGCGCCCCGCCCACATAGGCCACGCCCACCCAAAATTTCCTTTTACTATAATTTCTTTATTTCTACAACGATTCACTTCAAATTGATACTGAACCTTTTTTATGACAATACGGTCAATCTCAACTATGCGTGGCCGCATTACCAACCCTGGGGCGCCCCGTCCACATAGGCCACGCCCACCCCAAAATGCCTTTTACTATAATTTCTTCATTTCTACACCGATTTACTTCAAATTGATACTGAGCATCTCTTATGGCAATACAGTCAATCTTAACTATGTAAGGCCCCTTTACCAACCCTTGGGCGCCCCGCCCATAATAGGCCACACCCAGCAAAAATTGTCTTTTACTATAATTTCTTCATTTCTACACCGATTCACTTCTAATTGATACTGAACTTCTCTTATGACAATACGGTCAATCTCAACTATGTTTGGTCCCATTTCCAACCCTGGGGCGCCCCGCCCATAATAGGCCACACCCACATAGGCCACGCCCAACCAAAATTGCCTTTTACTATAATTTCTTTATTTCTACACCGATTCACTTCAAATTGATACTGAACCTCTCTTATGAAAAAAACAGTTAATCCCATCTATGCATGGCCCCATTACCAACCCTGGGGCGCCCCGCCCACATAGGCCACGCCCACCCAAAACTGCCTTTTACTATAATATCTTCATTTCTACACCGATTCACTTCAAATTGATACTGAACATCTCTTATGACAATAAGGTCAATCTCAACTATGTATGGCCCCTTTACCAACCCTGGGGCGCCCCGCCCATAATAGGCCACACCCACCCAAAATTTTCTTTAACTATAAAGTAAACTATATCACTTCTAATTGATACTGAACCTCTTTTATGACAATACAGTCAATCTCAACTATGCATGGCGCAATTACCAACCCTGAGGCGCCCCGCCCACATAGGCCACGCCCACCCAAAATTGCCTTTTACTATAATTTCTTCATTTCTACACCAATTTACTTCAAATTGATACTGAACATCTCTTATGACAATAAGGTCAATCTCAACTATGTATGGCCCCTTTACCAACCCTGGGGCGCCCCGCCCATAATAGGCCACACCCACCCAAAATTTTCTTTAACTATAAAGTAAACTATATCACTTCTAATTGATACTGAACTTCTCTTATGACAATACGGTCAATCTCAACTATGCATGGACCCATTACCAACCATGGGGCGCCCCTGGGTCAAACATGCGCCGTGGGGATATGCGTCGGCCTATGCCGCGCCATTTCTAGTTTTATTTTATTCTTGATTTTTTTACTGGAGCTTTTAATATCCAATGTTTACATTTATCAATATAAAGAATTTAATGACAAACTTCAAAATATGCCAAAATCTGTGAAAAGGCCCCTTTAACAAGCCTTTTATATCTAAAAATATATCAATATGCACATTGGGCATTTTTTCTTTATATTTTTCATTTACCAAACCCATTTTTCGTGTCTAACAAATCACATTTATATTATAAAATTCACATGAAATATTATACATTTATATTCTTTAGTCCCATAGGTGTGTATAAATGTAGTTAGGATAATAATTTTATCTAAACTGTTTATCAGATACAAATTGAAACATGTGATTACAACAAAAACACATGTTTTTTTACCTTTTTTTCATTGATATATTCAATATTTTCATACAATGTCTTTTTTCACAAAAAAAACTTATTTGTTTAATAATAATATTATGTTTGCAATGGTTTAAATTAAAAAGCTAACCAAAATCATGGATAATATATATTGTGTGTGTCATTTGCGAAAAAACGGCATTTCCTATGTTTCTGGTCGGCCATCTTGGCGGCCATCTTGGATTTAGACCCCGTGGGCATGAAATTTTTATTGGAAACACAAATTTTCTTTTACCCAAGACAATGTAGAACATCATCAGCATATTTAAAAAAAAGGTTCCAATCATGCACCGTGGACCTCCGTTCCTACTAGACTAAAAGTCAATGCAATCATTAATTAAATACGGACGAACGGATAATATACACTATAAGTGTAACCGTTTCGATACGAAAGACAACATAAACACACTACTATTCAATATAAATGTTTCAAACAGTTTTATCACTTATTGTAAATTTCCCCCTTATGGCACAGCAACATATTTGACGGCAACATTTGGATAGAATCGCCTTACATTTTCTAAGCACTAAGAACAATCAGTGTATTTTCAATTAACACGAAATTAGTTAATTATAAACGTCGCATTGCACTTACGATTGCGATTTCCTTCTTTTAAAAAACAGGGTGATGTTAAATATAGCATACTTATCAAGAAATGCCTCATAAGTAGTAGCTTTATTTGAATGAACTGACATAAATACAGTTTCGAATGGATGTATCTCCATCAACAACTGAGGATGCGAACAATCATATCGATCATATTATAAGACAATGCATGAACAGCGACTGTCAGTCAATTGTTAAAAACAAAACACTTATAAACCTGCACTACACAAGACTTGATAACGATGCCCGAGGAATCCCTAACGAAATATTGATTCACCACAAACACAGAAAATATGTTGTATTTATCTACAATATAATATCAATAAATTGTCCCATGTTAGAGAATATGATTTATCTAACACCCATAAATGTTACAGTACTTATCTCAGCTGGCAAGTGTTTCCAAATGTGCCTACACATTGGCATCAGGTTGGCAATGTAATTTCATAAGATGAATCATACTATTTAATATGTTGATTTTATAATCAATTAAATAGAATGACATTGGTATTTATCATTTACTTCTAAATAAAATTCGATCCATTTTGTAGATTCAAACTGGGCATGTTATGAGCAAATATGACAAACCACATGTACACATTCTCTTCGAAGCATACAGTAGTAGCACACATTATCTAAAATAATTCCATTCTTTCTGCAGACTCACAATATGGGGAATGTATATCATCCTAACTACTTATTTCCATATAACGATTACTAAAACCAACATGGTTTTGACTCGAGAATATTCTGTATTTACGATGAAAAAAAAGAACCATTTTGTCTGAAATTTTGGTGTGAAATATACGCGATCTTTTAAAAGCTGCTTTATAAATTACTTTGTCATTATCCCCACGTTTTTCGGAGAAAAAGTGGGGGTATTGTGGTGATGTGCGTCTGTCCGTCCGTCCGTCCGTCCGTCCGTCCTGGCTACCTGCTCCTCCTATACTATTAGCACTGGAACCGCGAAACTTACATACAGTACATGGTAGCTATTAGCATATGTGCGACGGTGACAGTGACGGAATTTTGATCTGACCCCCGGGTCAAAAGTTATGGGGGTTTGGGCGGAGCCGGGGGAGCTAGGTCAGAGATTTTCACTTATTTTTTATGCCCCCGGTATGGTATATTGGCCCTAACTTTTGAAATATTGATGATGGCAACTTGATATTTGGCATGCATGTGTATCTCATGGAGCTGCACGTTTTGAGTGGTTAAAGGCTGAGGTCAAGGTCATCCTTCAATGTCAAAGGTCAAAAAAACAAATCCAAGGGAAGTAATAAGCTTTAAAGAGAGGTAAGTAAATAACCTGCCAAATGATATTAAAACTTTAAATAAATCAAAGTGGCGCATATAGTTACACAGTAGTGGCGCAGAGATGTATTTAGTATTCAATTGTTCGTGTTAACTCATCTGTGAAATCGTTTAGCTCATCCATCTAATGTTTAAACAAGGGATTATAAAATATTGGCGCAAAGGGACACCTGTATATGAGAGAAGAGATAGAATGCAGTCAAGCATAAAAAGCATGAGCAACTCATGGAATAGAGCCTCAAGAATCTAAAAAAGGGCGGAAACTTGCAATTTATGCAATTACAATTTTAGACTCATTACTGAATTCTGTCAATATGTTCAAGTGGGAAAAATGTGAGAAACAATTTAAAGCAAGATGGACTTTGAACAGGCATGAAATTAAACATATTTATTGTTGTGTACAAGATTGCGATAGAAAATTTCTGAGACGCTACTATTTAGTCCACCATTTAACCTCAAAACATAACTTTTCCAAAACAGAAGCAAGAAGATTGGCTATAAGAGAGCATGATCAGCCATCTCATAAGTCATTACAACTAGGATGACATGTACATAATTGACTACAGTGAAGTTGATTTATTATTAGATGTGTTAGGAGAGCAGGATAAGGAGGAGAAATTAGGGTATATCCGAATTTTTAAACATATATTTTTTTAACAATATTTCGCATGAACATATCCGTCTTGCGGGACTTTGTTTAAAAAGATCTCGCCATACACACATCATATTAAACGTCAGCTTTGAAAACAGGGGATTACTTTTATACGATGTTAATCATATATCGCAAGGTTCCAATGCACAAAAGGAGACACAAACCAAATGCGAAAACACACAGGCGAACAAATCAATACACACTTCTTTTTTATTTTATGCACACTGGCGGGCGTACATAAGCATAACAACAATCTTAACTAAATGCATAAATAGGATAAAATACATAAGCAACGGCAGACAAAGGAAACATTAATGCAAATTGCGTATTAATAGGATATATATTATAATTGACTATGGCTACGTCCCAGACTATTTCTGTACGCGGTATGGTTAGACACTTTAAGGTAAATACGTTATAAAACAAGATCCGTAATCTTTCAACAACAAAATACATTTAACACAGCCTATGATGTATACACTAATAAACACCAACATCGGAACAATGATGCGCGTGACAATTGTATTTTATGATTGCTTGAATAACGCAAATATCTTATCATGGGGTCTAATGTGAATCTGTTTGTGAGATACCTTGTTGTTAAATATGAATCGATCGTAAGTGTCTTTTAACCAGTTCAAACTATGAACTACTACGAGAACTATACCGCAATGCAAAAACACATTACTAATATTATGTATATTTTGATACTTTGATAACTTATTGCTGTTTTCTGGCAAAGTGGCATAGTTATATTATTATGTGTGTAATTCAAGTGTGTATTTTAACACTATTTACATAATTATTCATATTTCTTTCACGTTAAATGGAATCGGTAGCCCATGAACATGTTCATAAATTCTTTTGCCGTAAACATATTCTTAACGCATTGGTTTTAGGTTTAGAATTTCGACCAACTTGTTCAAATTAATGTTTTTGTGCATTTACGTTTGTGCGCCTTTAACTTCGGAAACAAAAAAAACGAAATAAAATTAAATAAATAAAAAGATGTAAAGAACGCTTCCTAATTTGGTATAGAACCAGTGAGCTCCCGATCGCTAGGCGCACACCATATCCATTATACTGTTTATATTAAATGCAGTGGTGTGATTATTCCACTTTAATATATAAGCAACACTATTTACCATCATACATTAATATGTGTATAATTCAATATTTTCTACACTGAAATAATATTATCAAAAATAGTTTTATGACCTCGGTTATTAAAAAAAATGTTCGGATAATGTTGACCCATTACAACGTGTCATGTTTGATATAATCAAAGGCGACAAAGATAACCAAATTAAAAGCAATAATTACTAGACAGTTTATTAATAAAGCTGAATATATTGCCAACAGTTCCACCTTAAGCTAATTTGGTCCGCTTCGTATTTAATTCTGTGCAATTCGTTCTATTGTTATTTTCCCCTTAAATCGACTTTACATATAACATTTGACCAATGCAAGCGACGTATATTTATTTATGACCCCTTAGACATTCTGCGCAAATAAGTTTAACAGGCTATTTAAACCCTGTACCACTTAGATACATATTTTATGTATTCCCTAAAAATAGTTTAATTTAAATAAATGCATGTCTTACTAGATTCAAGTTTTACAGGCTTCACTTCCAACTATTAGATACTGATGAGAAGAAAACAGCAGTTTGCACATTGCCAGTATCACTTCGCTTCTGAGAGTGAAATGGTAAACCGACTAAAGAGGATATTAATGATTGTTTTTTTAGAGTAGTACAGAGCTTTATTCTGCAATTACACACTGTTTTGGTAATTTAACTTATGGGAAGAGAGCACACACAAGTATTTAAACACAATAAATGTGTGTGTTATTTTATTGTGTATGAATTTCTGTTGTGAATGTGTGTGTTGGGTGGGGGGGGGGGGGGGGGTCGAAAAATCAACACTGCTGGCAAGGAGTACACATTATAAATATGTCCATTCCATTTTATGACTTATAGGTACGGCAAACATATTGTTGCATATTTTGTTGGATGCAAATAGTCATTGAAAAATAAAAAAGATCATTATTAATGAAATTAAATTTGGGACCTACATAGTATTTGATGATATGATATGAAAACAAAACAGCTTATCGTTTTGACTTTCCGAGACAACTATTTCAGGCGAAAGGAATTCTGAGAAATGTTAATAATGATAGTGAGATAATAATTAAATTTGATTGTCTTGTAATAACCTGTGAAATCAAATATAAAACAAATTACAGGAAATGCATTTGTAGAAGTATTTTCAAAAGTACGCACTCTAAGAAATAAGCTATACATGGTTATATCACGATTAAATAAGGAATGCGTTCATTCTGTTACATTGATATTCGTATACGAACGTTCATATGAAACGCTTATTGAATCCATTGTTATAAATTGATAAGTCTGCAAAACGAAATGGCAGGCATCTTCATTTACATTAAAATTATAATAATATTGTACTGAATGTTATTACAGTGTATCATATCGAACTTTATAATGCATCTGAGCACTGTTAAAATTGAGAGAAGCTTTATTCTTCCGTGGTATCAAAGAAGTGTTAAGACACAAATAACTAACAGGGATTCTGAAAATGATATATTGGTTTGCGACCTGAGCGTAGGACAGTTTTATTTTAGGAGCAAAATCTTAAATTAATATTGTTGGCTACATATTGCATGTGATATATTACCATTGAGTACATGTTAATTAAACAAAAAAACATTGTCAATTAGAATAATTGGAATCCTTGGTGATGAATATAAACAATAATTATTGACTGTTTATTTCTTTTATGTTGATGTTACCTTGCATGCACATTGTTAAACGATACACCAAGTACGTACTATTTGTCAGCGTTCATGTTGTTTTTATGTATGAAATGATTGTTGTCGCACGCGATTTAAAAGATTTAAATTTAGAAGCACGCCATCATAACAAGGGTTAATCACTCATGCTGTTTGAACCCATGGGGATTTTTACTTACAATAATGTTAAACGTCCAACCTTCAAATAATGTAAATTGAGATACTACACGCATACTTTTACTTTTATTGGTATCATACACGCACTGGCAAAAAACGAAAGTAACTCTTACAGAAGAACAGTACATGTAACGGTAGACGAATGTCTTTTTAACTGATTGATCACACCCAAAACATAATTAGTTCCACTTTTAATAATTGAAAATCTTTCCTTTTGTTTCTTGGGAGAAACATGACTAAATTGAATGTAATAAACATCCCCAGAAATGTTTTTGTATCACCTCAGGACGCTTTCATTTTGTCGATTTATCAAGAATGTTTAGAATGATTTACACCAATCTCTCTCTCTAATTCCTCTTTATTTTAAAGAAACAATCCTGACACGTATATGTCGTTGAATTCTTTAGTTGGAAACCCAATGATTATTATCAGGAAAGTTATTCATGTTATCGGCACTAATATTTCACAATACAGGAAAGTCATGAAGCACACATCTGACTAGGTCTTGTTGCCAGAGATACACATGAACTGAGAATATTTAAACCCGTTGATAGCACAAATGATAATATGGGGATATCAAAATGGTAACTTTGTTCATATTTATCCTGAAATTATTTTTTCTATGCAAGAGGATTCTTATTCATAGAAACAACACATATACAACAATCCCTGTCAAATTTTTGATGAAAATATGTTTAGGGTGTACTTTTTAAGATAAGGTTGTGTATCTAGATTGTATTTAATTGTATTGGTTGTCTTTTGTTATGGGGATTATAATTCAACCAAATATACACTAATTGTGTTTAAGCAGTGTGGATTTATTATCAAACTGTTTCCGTTCACGAATTGGCGTACATTGTATTTTCATGCGAAGAATTTAACACGATATACCTTCATGCGACAAGGTGTGTCAACCTCACTTCAAACCCGAGGATACAGTGTTCCATTACATCGCGGTCACATAATTTATATACCCTATATACATAACTAACATGACAATATTTAGCTATTCCTCTCGATTCAAGTAGCCTAAAGTCATTTGTCAGCTACTGACAAAAGTATGTACGTTTAGTACTGGTAATCAGGATATTAAGAAAGTGAACGTATGAACGGCCTCAACATTACATAACGTATGTTGGGTACGACTTTAAGCCATGAAAACACACACGCAAATATAAAAAACACGAATGTTGAAAACCAGATATGAGTCTGACGTGTCGAATTATCATACAAAGCTCAAAGAGAATTAAATAAGTACATAAGTGAAGCCATGACAACCATCATTATATATCAAAGATGACACAAAAAAAGCGTATGAAAAACACTTATTTCCATTGTGGTCCTTGAGAAAACGTGTTGTGCGAAGTAGGTAAACATAATTAGATAGAAATATATATCACATATTTGAGCACCATCATCAAATCACCTTTAAGAAAGACAACTATAAATAACACAAAACAACTATATTTCATCTAGTTTGAGATTATTCAGTATTACAATATTAAAACTTAGCACCTATAACTATTCTAAAATAAGGATAAGAACAACATGTATTTATCTGTTAAGGCTTGTACAAAATAAGTGACAATAAGCAATTAACAATCAATCAGCACAACCTACAGACACCAAAACTATTTATAAAAAACAAATAAATAAATACAAACAATATATGTTTAATAACTTTAAGTAGACTTATACAATTTTTCTTAGCACTGGACTAAAAATTGCGAAATGGTGCAGAGTCTCTTATATTCTGTGGAAAATTATTCTACAAAGTGCATCCTCTGTAGGAAAATGTCCTTTTACGAAACCCTTTTACCTAAGGGATGGAGTAACGACTACACTCTATAAAGTAGAAGGGATTCTCGTCACATTTAACAGGGTTTGTAAATTTAACAGGCTAGGCTATGAAACTAGTTTTGTGTTTATGAACAGAGCTAGCTGAGGTAAAATGTACCTTCATATATAATGGAGAAGAATTAGTATTACTATTAAAGACATGACGAATGGTTTTAAAATCAACTCTACTAGCCACTGGTAACCAATTTAACAGGGCAAATTGATCTTTTTCATTATGAGCTTTGGCAATTATATTTATTACATATTCTATATTATTTTTAGTAACATATATTAATACTTTTGTATGTGTTGGCTCCTGCCATGATTGGAATGAATTTAGTCATAAACACTTGTTTAGCTAAAAAACAAAATAATATTATTTATGGCCCTAGCTAACCGGAAACTTTGCTTATTCGTAAATGGAAACAATTGTTCTGGTAATATGTCATCAATTATTGATTTGGATATTTGTAATTCCTAGAATTATGTTCTAATTTTTCCTGACTTCGTTTGCAAATGAACATACTAGATCATCAGTTACTTGCATAACGTTTTTTAAAGTATTTATTTCAAGTAATACTATGACATTTTTTGTATTGGAAAAACTGTCACTTTACATCATTTGTTATTAAAAAAATGAAGTTCAAAAATGCAATTCCATTCATTAATAAAAATTATAGTATTGAGTTGTGTACCCTAGTTTGCTTTAACTAACGGTTGTTCATATATTCTTTAAGAATCAGATTCCTTTTTAATATAAGTTGTGATAATGGCGGCAAAAATGACTAAATCAAGTGTTGGATAGGGCAGTGTTAAACATATTTGTACACAGATTATTATATTGCTCTTGCCATCACTAAATAATATATGAAATTAATTTGCAAATTATACATTTCGCTGAATTCAGCAACATAAATAAAGATTCTATGTTTGAATATATCATCTATACAGTGAATGTCATCGTCAAACCATGACTTAAAGACAAACCTTCTATTTATATCAATATATTTTGATTATTAAAAAGTGGTTAGTAAAACAAATCGTCTGTTTTACCTCTTATTTGCTAAAATAAAGTGAAAAGGTTTTCAAACATACACCCAATGTAAACCCGGGATCTCGTTTTTTTCAGTATAGTGCATTATGTCATAAATTAACTAGATTTTTTTCCCTATGTATCGCCCTTTTATAAAACCGACCTGGTCGTTACAAATTAACTTGTCCATACATCATATAAATCTATTAGCTATAACACCAAGATGCAATTTTATAAACAGTATTAAAAGAGTAATAGGTCGCCACGTTTGTATAAAACGCCTTGATGTATAGCCCTTTTGAATACATGTTATTATACATTACGTTTGTGTTGTAGATACAATTCCACAATTAAAAGCTTCATTTAATAATTTTACAACAAAAGTAATTTGTGTTTTTCCAGAACATTTGATAAAACTCAGTATTGAAGCCAGAAATTCCCGTTCTTTTATCATTTGACATATTTTAAAAACTGTTGAAGCTTCATCTTAAGTTATCATACCTTCCATTGAAATGGACATCACTCTGGTTCAATTTTGGTTTAAATTTGGACAATGATTTCATTTTACTTAGTTATTACAGTCTTCACTATTACATTCATTGTTTTCCTGATTAGGAGATCGAAAATAAGATGCTAGTGTATAAAGAATACATGTTTGGTCAGTTATTTCACTATCATCTTCATTTCTTTAGGTTGAATATTTTTTGTGTTATTGAATTAATGTTTATTAGGCTGCAAAATAATTTTAAATAGCTTTTTACCTTGTAAAGTCAACTGAACTTTGGATCTGATATTTCATCCTTTTTATTGTGTGCTCTGCATATTTTGTATGTCAGATTTAAAATTATCCAGTTCTTAAATGTTCTAATTAAAAAAGCTTTATTCCAATTCTTTAATTCTAGCTAATAATTGTCTTTATATAAGTGTTGTCACTTTTTTTATTGAAGATCCATTTAAAATAGATTTGCCTCTTAGTTCTGTCAGAAGTGTTTCTAGAAAAAGTATATCACTTAGAGTAAACAGTAATTCGCTGTCAGGAACTTTATTAATATTTTGATATATAATAGTATATGGGTAGCGCGTTTTGAAGTTTAATAGTTTTTGTTTTTGTTTTTTGGTTAATATCATCCACAAACACGATGTCTGAAAAAAGAGAATACATGTAACATGTCTCAAAAGACCTACTTTATGAGACACATTTCTGATTGTTATGTTTAAAGTTATTATTGAGTGATCCGATTGAAGACGTAGGGCCATTTCAGTGAAGTTGAAGTGTTGCAAACAATCAGATGTGATTCAAAATAAATCCATCCTAGTCTGTTGTGTTCGATTGGTTATAAGCCATGTTTTGCCAAACATATTTTTGATATCAGAATTGGGTACATAATCAAAACAATAAGATGAGCAATATTTTCCATAACGATCTCGCGTGCGTTGCTACATAAACAAACAATGTCATTGAGTTCAAAAATTCTTCGATGCTTAACTGACCGACATAATGTTTTAGTTGTGAATCCAAGCGACCAGATACAAGTATTGAGACCAAGCGCGCAAGTAAATTTTAACACACTGAACATATATTATGGAACCGTTTTGCATTGTCATTGTGAAACAAACTAGTATTTAACATCACAATAAAGTTCTAGTGAATACACACAAACAATCCTGTGTAGCACTAGATAAATGTCAGTTTTAAAAATTACCCATAACTAGTACAGTCGCAGATATTCAAACCATAATACGACGCTATGAAATAAAACTCCTGAGGTGGTATACAAAGTTGTGGTTGTTATTATCATTATACAGTATGTTTACGCTTTCAGACAGGTTTTAAGAGGACGTTGAACCATAATCATAATGGATTTTTTATAACGTGACATTTTTGCAATGCCTAACAAGATACTTGATAACATCCTGGAATAATTTAAGTAGTTTCCGTAATGCACTCAAGCATGCAATCATCTATAATTTACATCCCAAATTTAGTTTGCATTTCGTTTGCAGTCTAGACAGCTGATATTGTAATATGTTCTATTGATATTTAGTTTCTAAAAATATCACCGCAGAATTTTCAACAATAGCAGAATACATTTGAAGACTATGGTGTAATTTAATACAATAGACCGTCAATCAAAAATTCGGCTTCTGACATTCTAGTTAACAATCCCTTATGTATTGGAATACAATTCTTCAAGAATAAATTCGAGACAGATTATGTAAACTATGAATCATACTGAAAAGAACAGTAGTTTTTGTTTTTTTTATCACAAAAAAAAAATCATCGTGAGATAAAGTTAATGAATCTTGAAAGCTTTGCGAAATGTATCATTATATTGTTACGCCATGATTTAAGTGTTATAAATAATGTTGTTCTACGAAACAAAGTTGCTGAACGTAAGGACCATGCGTTCGTGTGTCAAATTAAAATTATTATTTATGTGTTGTTTAAATATTTGCAATATTAACCATACCGTTAAAATAAATGTTATGAGAATCAATATATTCAGTGTGGGTTAAATACAACTGGACAGACATTTATGTATTTCTATTTATGTAAACCGCTTACTTTAATATTTTAAGACGATTTGACATGATAAACCCTGTAGCGTAGAAAATTGATAATGTAAAGGTATTTTAGTGTACAACATTATTAACATTATTTGCCTTTTTATGTTAATATATAACGAGATGCATCTTTAATTATTTGGCGCTAACAGGAAACTAATGTTTCCATTGGTAATGTTAACTCGTATCAACAAGAAACGTGAGCGATTGTAATTTCAATAAAAATAAATCATATTAGTAATATACATATTAGTAATATACATATACATATACATATAATCAATACGAAAAGGTATTTAGTCCGCATCGAATTGTGTAAAAATTCATGCTATGGTAGACTAAGTAAGTAAACAGGCGCATGTCCGATTTAAATGCATTATACTAAGACAGAACACATGTGATAACATAAATCCCTCAATGAATCCCTGGCAAAGGTAAGGCTAGTTTAAAAGTGTCGACATGTCTACATTTGAATTCTCTTACACAACTTTTTATTTGCACAACGTTTGGATTTTCTAATACTTAACCTAATCCATAATTATGTAACATATTCTTGGCATCTGTGAGCCAATTGTTAAAACCTTTATTACAATCGTGTAAGGCTTGTCTGTATTCAGTTTGCATAATGATATTGTAATTGTTTATAACTTAAAACTTATATTTTATAATTTTAACAAACCATCTTTATATACAATTGATATCTACCTTTCTATTCATAAACAGCAACAGTACATGTTGCAAAATGTTAAATTTATGCGTTCACTATCAGCTGACTTCTTGAAACCCCATAATTCTTAAGAATAATTTAATATAGAACCCACAAAGGAGTCAAACAACTGGCAGAAAATGTTTGGTTTTATGTCAAAGTCGTTGCGTTTTGTCAATCATTTATTCATGGCTTTAATGGCTTTACTAACCAAATGTTCTTGATTTAATGTAAAACTGTCAGAATAATTAAGCATTGTAGCTAAATAGTTAAAGTTATCAACAACTTCAATAACATTACCACTGTATGTCCGTTTTTCATTTTCTTTAAGTCCTCAACTCTTCCTGAACACAATTTTTTTGTTTTCGCAGTGTTAACATTAAAAACCCAAGGGTTACAGTATCAATATTATTTATCTAGATGGGACTGGACTTCAGCAGGTGATTTGCCTAATATAGCCATGTCGTCAGCAAATAATAGTTAAATCATCACAATATCATCTAAAGTCAATCTAGAGTTAATTTTATCTTATACAAAAAGTTCAAGGTCTTCAACAAATAAAGAAAATAAAATCGGCGATATTACCTCCCCTTTTCTCAGTCCAACAGCATAACTAAAATAGTCTGAATAAGATTAACATGATTTAACAAGTGACTTAACATTTGCATACATATCCTTCACAATTCTAAGCAATTGGCATTGAATACCAGACTTATACATATTCAACCCTAATGCATTGCGGTATATACTATCAAAACATTTCAACATATCTACGTATTTAACATACAGACGTTACTTTTAATTTAAATAATTTTGTACGATCTACGTCAATATATAAATAGCATCAACCGTTGTATAACCTTTCCTATATCCGAACTGCGCATCCGAAATAACGGTATTCTCATTGCAAAAAGATTCAATACGTTTGTTAAAAATCGTGGTATCAAATTTGAAAAGCAACTCACTCAAGAAATCCCTCTATAGTTATCACCATCATTTACAGCACTTTTTGACGATGCTGGAACAGCAGCGTCCAAGGTTTGATAACCAGTAAAAAAAATCTTCACTATGTAAAAGACCGAGCCAGTCCGATTGAGATAACTCGATTTTTCAGTTACTTCCCTTGGCATTCGCCACTACGTAGGAGATTGCTCGTTGATTTTCATTGATAACATTCTCCTAGCAGAGTTGTCGTTCGTGTTGATAAAGGTAAATATTAATAGAACAGCATATCCTGGGGAAACAGATTCAATAAGTGTATCAGAACGTTAATTTCAAATTAGTAATTTTACATCCATTTTGTTTTTATGGACCAATGAAACAACTATATATTTTCTCTATTTTGTTTGATATTTGTTCTCGATTTAGTAAATAAATTGCGAATAAAAACATGTAAAATTAACTTTTTACGTGATCACAAAACTAAAGAATGCGAACGATTTCGAACCTGCAAATTGAAAACGCTGCACTGCTATGATATATATAGATAAAACAACATTTTTTTTGCGTAATTGTCCGTCCCGCTAACGCAGTGGTAAGGACGTTCGCTTTTTCACCTTTACGACACCGGTTCGATTACCGCTCCCGGCGCAACGTTATATTTTGTATGTTTTTTTGGTCACCACTTCGGACAGGTGTTTTTTTCCGGATAATCTCATCCCCCCCGCAGCATTTGACCCAATCTCCACGCAGAGTAATCGTTCCTTGCTCTCACATAAACTCTGCGAAAGGCTCAGCACGCCATTTTGTCTATAAAGTAGCTTAAACCGAACAAACGCATTCAATGTATATTTGATTGGATATGTAAGATCGCATGCATTAAATTAAGAAATATGACTTTTAAATGTACGAGAAATCGTGCAAAAACTTGCGAGTTTTAATGTTACTCTTTGGAACTATTGTATTGCCCATTTACGCAGATGGAGTCATTTCACGCACTTTACAAATGTCAACAATTGAACATAATGTTTATTGAGTGACGTTAGGAATTGCTTCGACGTGTGTATGTATGTTGGTTTCTTAACATCAAGAAACCATACCAATTTTATAATAATGAATTAAGACTATTATAAGATATCATGGTATGAGATGGTTTTCTTTAACGCAGTGAATGCAATGTAACCGTCGTGCAAGAGATTGTTTAGTATACTGTAACCTCAATGATGAACGCTTTGTATGATCATGACATGAATGAGACGCTTTCATAACAATAGTCCGTTCTGAGCCCAACACAGAGGTAAATGTAATGTAACCGTCGTGCAAGAGATTGCATTTGACCATATAAAAAATTCAAAAAGTATTTCAGGACAAAACAAATAGCTGGAAATTGCAGCTATCATTCAAAATACGTCCCAACTGTCGTCAATCTAATCTTATTAGGTAGGAGTGCTGGACACACTCCGGGTCCCAACATTATGCAGCCTTAGCGCGGAGGTAACTCATTACCTTGGAAAAACACAAGTACACACACTGGGTGCAGCCTAGGCGCGTATAGACTCAAACAAGGCAACAAACTCAAGTGCGGGCACAATCATTCAAAATTTACATATTGAATACGATATTCTAACAGAAATTACACTACCACCTAAGTGTACATACCATGTTTGATATTTCGTTCGATTGTTAGATTTCAGCATATACATGTATAGGGTCATTTCGCTATTAGTTAACTTATCCATATGTTCGTGGGCGAACTCGGATAGTCAAGTGCTCATACGGTTGAGCTCACATGGTCCGGCTATGTGCTCATACCTACTTTCGAGAATCATCATGAAGGTATTGCCATACTTAATGAACAAGAATGTGACCCGCCTCCCAGTTTCGCTCAATGGGTCAAGTTACCCACGGGTACTACTTCCCCGTACCCCTAAACTTTTTTTCGTACCAAAAATGTTTCGTACGCAAATTTTTTTCGTACCATTTTTTTTTTCGTACCCAAAATTTTCGTACCCTAATTTTGTATCGTTCCCAAATGTGCGTATCAACATACACAATTGTGGTGAAATAGATAAACTTAAATTGATGTTTTATATCCATCCTCTTCAAAAGCATCGTCACACCAGTACTGCCAGTACTTTGATTATGCAAAGGGATTATACTTCCTTCTGTCCATTTATCGGGAAAAAAGCCCGATACAAAAATACCGTTGAACACATCGCACAAATGTGCAGAGAAAATATCACTGCATTTAAGAAAATATTCATTCAAAATACAATCACCAACCTATGTTTTATTGCGTTTTAAATGTTTTATTGCATTCAGAAAGGCAGCTGTTTTGTCTTTTCATATTTAATAGTTTCGACTAATTCAGAATTAAACTTATTATGTATTGCATTTTGTTTCCCAACATTGCAAACACGAGTTTAATATAAGTATTGTATTTAAAGTATATTGTTATATTGTCGTCGATTATTATGGTTTACAATCAAAAGTGTAATATATTCATGTTAATAACACGTGACAAACATTATTTAAAAGATAAACATAATATGAAGGGAAAACTGGTATTATATTATGATATGCATGACTAAACATTAAACAATGCAATATATCGAAATGTGTGAAGTGTATTTATTAAACACCTTATGTGCAAAAACTTATTATTTGTATAGAACGAGTCATTTTTTAAATTCACTTTATAAACACGTGGTTGTTATGCTGTTGGTCAGTTATTACATTTAATATTTTATTTCAAAGCGTTCTTCAACCGTAGTTTTTCATTGCAAACGCGTAGTAATTGGCCTGCAATTACAAACAAGCTTCATGTTCAAGTATGCAGACATGTAGTTGACATAAGTTTACGTTCCTAATTTTGCGTAAAACAACCAAAAACATCATGACACAAGCCGCAAGAACATAACACGACATATTAGGAAATAATGGATAACCGGTGACTTTGAATAAGGGCGTGCTTACGCATGTATACACACACCATGCTTATGGTACTGGTCAAGTATACACAAAAGAACTATAGAAACCCCTAAGACATCTTCACAAATTAAATGTCTATCGTAATATATCAATCATCAATGTACGGCACTCTGCTAAGTGCATGTCCATAACGTGAACACGTAAAGAACAATACCTAAAGAGATCAGTGCAATCAAATGATCAATACAAATAATGGGCGTTTAATCGTTTGGAAAACATACCAAACATCACACAAAGTTATGATTATAAAAATAATAATAAATAAATAATAATAAAAAAAACACAGTAAAATAACAATAACAACATGGTTTACAGTAAATTAAAACAATAATTGAAACAAACAATCAAGATACTATATTAGAATATGTATTCTTTACACAAGCAACTAAGATGCAATTTTTCACGCTAAACCGATGTTTTTGTTACTAAGAATAAATATCGACACATTGATATCTTCTTTAAATCTTAAACCAATTGAATTGTTAAGCAAACATTAAAGACAATAAGTTTCACGCTTATTGTTTTGGTTTATTTTATTGTACTTATCTGTTTATTTTTTCTTTATATGTTATTACCAAATGACATATTAAGTGGTTATACACGCATATATCCAGGCATGGAATTGGCCATTTTTGAACCAGTATTTGTGTAATACCTATTCGCATAGTTGCATTCCATTTTACATCAAGTATTGTTGGACATTTGATATTTTTCAAACACAATACATAACGACTGATCGGTATCGCTAAAAAGGGTCAAAGTTACCAAACATAAGTTGCTTCATATTACACGTTAACAACACTTTGGTAAGACGCTGAATGCGTGTTAAAACGTCGTGTGCCAACGCGGGCGAGCCTTGAATTCCAACTGAAGTAAATTAACTTTACAATAAAATGGGCTTTTTCTTTTTTTTAGACTACAAAAGAAGCCTCAAACGCCTGTGTTAATATATTATATACTTATTTGAATATTTATGTTACTTGCAGTGTAGGATTTAAGTTGAATTGTGTAGATATATTATGCCATTGTGCCATGATAGAATTAATGACATTTATAAAAGACACGATTTAATTTATCAGCAAAGACCGAAAAGGTTACGAAAAAAATGCACATCGCTAGTGGCATTTTGTGTGCTGTAATATATTATTAAGAATTATATGCATTATAGTACGCCATCAATGTTCGGTATCAGGAACGAATCGTACCTTTCACGTAATGGTTTAAAAGCAATACAACATATACTGTGTATATTTAAAAAAAAAACTTGCACACATATAATATATGCAACTTCAGTGATGTACTTTAAATAGTTAATTGCATATTTTGATCAATATTGTTCCAGTACATTGGGCTGAATTATTTTCCCTTAATATAATGTTAAAGTGCGACACAATAGCATAGTCACACTCCCTTTAACTTTTAAAAACAGAATGTCACTAGTGTTTTTAACTATTTGTATATAATTAAATTAAAACAGTTTCGAAACTATAGCAGATGCATTATAAAGCATTTAGAAATGCTCAAATGGTAAACCATCTGCATGCATTGATACATATTCGTTTACATATTATACAAACCATCATATACAATTTATTGTCAGTTTGTATCATGGGTAAACGTTCACTCGTAGTGAAGAAAACCCATGTCTAAATATTTTCATTGCAGATGTGTGTTCTTACAATTCTTCCGCTATGACACATTACATTGGGAAGTACAGTCCAACCTGTCAATAAAGACCACTCAAGGGATTTGGTCGTTGTGGT
Organism: Dreissena polymorpha; assembly: GCF_020536995.1. Lineage (NCBI taxonomy): Eukaryota > Metazoa > Mollusca > Bivalvia > Myida > Dreissenidae > Dreissena > Dreissena polymorpha. The sequence goes on from NC_068359.1 coordinate 66,155,504, forward strand.
CTTTGTTCACAGGTGGTCTTTATTCGCAGAGTCGATCGAAACTTTGCAAAATATGCTAGTAGTTTTTTTAACAGGTACCTTATCTATGTATGTGCTCTATTGTTTAAATGTTTGAATACTTATGCATTGTATAATGAAATAAAGGATTGAAAACACAGTTTTGTTTTACATTTGTATATTTATTACATGTTGTATTTCTATTCCCTTATGTTTTTATTATTTATTTAATTTATCATATACTGTATAAATAACTATTGACATACATGTATACGTAAATGTACATGTAATTCTACAAAGAACAAAGTACAAAATACACATAACATAGCAAACATTTATACATGAATCACTACTACACAACCAGTAAAGTTGACAATGATGGACAATAAATGATATCTGATATTTATATAAGACTGAAAACATCCAAGAATAAGATTCCAGACAGATACTCAACGTACCAGTAGAAACAACAAAACACAATAAGCACAACGACCCCCGTCCCCCTCCACTCAAGACACACACAAAATCAAAACACTCACTTAAAAAAATCACTTTAAAATGCTCTGAATTTGAGTTTTTCCTACACCAAGATCACTATCCACTCGTCTACAACTGTGTCCTTTACCTAACAAACTAATGACCTTAACGCGTTCTTCCAACGTCAAAAACTTACGCTTGGAAGCCATGATGGTTAACTTGAACTGACAATTACTTTTCTATAATCTATGAACGTCTTATTACGGAGAAATTTAAGAAAAGAATAACTATCAAAATGTTTGTCTTCAATAGGCATCGTAAATGATATGAAACGTTAATTTCCTTAATGTGTTTATGAAAGCTCAAAATTTGTCTTTGATATTTTTGGCAATTAGTACATTAATCGCGAGTCGCTTAAATACAAAGGCAAATTTTTACACTTTCGACAAACTGTCAAATGCATAAAAGAAGCAGACGACTACCAATTAGCAATGCATGTTAAATAAACAAACAACTGCTATCAAGTGCAATAAACTGTCACTTGCCAATACCTCCATAGCGACCGACGAGTCCACTGGTAAGATGTGTATCACATGACTACGCAGCGTCCTGGCGGCCATTTTGCTTTTTGAAAGTTGCGAAATCGTTGATTTGTATGATTGCAGTGGTCGTTGTAAGCTATCAAAATGGAGATTTGGGAATGTAAAAGGGTGGTCGTTGGTCTTTGTTCACAGGTGGGCTTTATTCGCAGGTTCAATATATAGTGAAATCGTTCGGGAGGAAATCGGTGTGGTCGCTATTGACTGTTGGTCGCTATTAACAGGCGGTCGTTCGGGCAGGTTGGACTGTATTGTGATTTAATTAAATACGAAATAACGTCGTTCAAACGTCTGGCTATTCATTTTTCTATCGATAATTGACAAAGTGCGTTTATACAATTTCGCGTGTTCTAATTCCGGGACAGATTTTAAAGTGTATGCTCTATATTGATAATACAAGTATTTCGTTCTACAAAATAACTCGGAAATTATTAAATCAAATAGAGATAAATTGTGGTGCTTGTCAGCTTTGATACATAATTATGTCATTGTCTTATGCAAGTTAGTTACGTGGTCATTCTAATAAAGTTGCGTCAAATGAAGGCCGCGTGCTGTTGCTACCAATTGGTGTTTATTATATGTTTAGCAAACTGGTCTACAATTGTATTATCATACACTTTCTGCCGTTCTAATTCTGAGACAGATCGTACTGTACTGTAGGAAATATGAAGCAAATTAACTGAGTTCGTGCTATGCAATCACACGGAAATACTTATGCCATCATAAGAGATGGTAAAATGATACCTGTCAGCTTTGCACAATATATCCCAATATGTCTTGCAAAAAGGTAATTAATAAAGAGCATGTTATACAAAACGAATTTGCTGAAAAGACAGTTAATGTTATCAGAAGTTTGTAGAACATTATTATTATTGTTTGTTCGAGGAAATATGGATACACATGTCAGTTAAAAAACATAAGCGCTTTCCATCGATCCCTTCAGATAAGTGCTAACGACAATTATACTTTACTACACTGAAAAAAAGGTCAACTCGATAGGGGATTGAACTATCTTCAAATAGGCATTGGTGCGGTGTTTACTACTTATAATACATACATATATTAACAATGTATAAGCACATGCATTTTTGTCAGCCCACAATATGTTTCAATGAGCTGTTCTCTTAAACGTTTAACATGTGTTACGTTGACCTATTAAATTTATATATTCATTAACGATCGTTGGATTTGTAGTAATATAATGGATTTCTAAGACGCTTGCTCATATTCCTATGTAACAAATTAAAAACAAATACTGGAGATGCATATACACATAAACAACTCGCCAGTGAGAGCGTGTATTGATAGTCATTGTCAAGCATTCACTAATATTAATTGTTGAAGTATAGCCAGTCATCATGTAAGTAAAGTATTTTTAATCATCGAATATATGTGAACGTGCACACGCCCGACATATTGCCTTAGACAACACCAGACAAGTTGTGTACCCATAAATCCCACAGAAAATCACTCGAGAGGCAAACATTATGATGCAGTCGCACGAACATTATTTGACAATACAAATATAATAATGCTGAGTAAACATCAACATTGTTAGAAAATGTTTAGCTTCAATGATTAGTAACATCATAACTGTGCTTTAATATGCCATCTGAGTGTCAGTATAATAAGTGGAGTCCGCATATCTACATACATTAACATATATTTCGAAGCATACGATAATGAAAAGTTAATAACTGCCACGCATATCTCAAACTAATAGCATGTATGTGCACATTTAATACAGTTATTATTTCCGATCGCTTACTTGCTTCATTTTATTCTACTTGTATGGTTAGATGGCTACTTTCCTATTATCCAAATACCAGTTTTGTATAATTATGTGAACTTTAAAATGGTACCAATAATTTGTAATTATTGTTTGGCAAATGTTCGTTTTTATGATTAAACACTTGGCATAAATCTCGATGGAATAACCAGGTCAGAGCAATGTCAACAAAGCATTATCCGGCTCGAATTAGCGAAGTGTACACACTGAAAAACTGATTTGTTAAAGTCATTATCAGTTCTTGATTTGTTTAACCCAATGTTGTTAATAATACCTTCGTTGCTCTGTAGTTTTTGTTGTAATAAATGGAGATACAAATTTAACAAATATAAAATTAATTCTCAATAGTTTTAACCAAAAAGATGCCCACAAGATGTTCTCAATGAATGGTTCCAACATCTGAAAATCATTTGCAGGGGGGGGGGGATGCGTAGTATTATTATTCATAGTATAATTCGTTTCCATATGCATTGGTAGGGAATAATTGATGTATTATAATTTAAATATAATTCAATATTAAACAATATATAGGGATATATTAATGTGAGCTAGTTTATATTTATTTCAATCCAAACAAACTGTAGTAAATATTGCATTACCATTCAATACATAATGTTACATGCAATTGCGAATACATAAAACAATTTAATATATGTATGCACATAAATATATAAACTCGCATAGGCAATATAAATAAAAAAAAATTGTTTTCAGTTTTATAATATTGTTACTAAACGATAATTTGATATTTCAGTCAGTTTTAATATCTTACGATGTGTACTTGTAACAGAAAGAGAAACTTCACATTTTTCGCTTTAATACATTCATGCTTTTATAATCTGACAATAGTATAATAAAATTTAGCATACAGCGATGTTGTCAACAAGTCTGAACAGAGAACACTAAGAAAGAAAACAACACATAATGAAACACATTTGTTCTGCACATATTATTAACAACTATGAAAATCATAACCGTTAATAGGTGTGCGTTGTGCGCAGTGTTCAAAGGAACATCTTCAAAATGTACATTTGTTAATATGACTATCTGCTCTATACGAATAAACTAGTTTTGTTTGATATAACTGGATCTCGCCATCCAATAAAAGGAAATAGTTCATTTCGCTGTCAGTTATCGATTAAACGTAATACAATAGTAAACCAAGATTATTTGTATAAATGTGTACCTTAAACGTGTGTACATTATGGTTTATAACTCTAAACAAATAAAACTGCAGTAGGTAAAGCTTGCATGTTTATTTTTCAAACTTTTATGCGACGATGCTCTTCGTGAATCTACGCTTTAAAATCAGGTGTACACTGTCTGACAATTTATTGCTTAAAACGATAAAACACACAATAAAAAGTGTCATTGATGACGATCGATGCTCCCCTTGTTTGACCTTGAGAAAATGTAGTATTAGTCTCGGTGACCTTGACCTTGACCCCTATGACCTCAAACCTCATCAAAAGGTAGAGGTCCATACAAGGTGCCTACATGCCAAATATGTATAAGATCGGTAAAATATTGAAGGCGCTATGAGAAACTGCAACACAAATGTGACCAAAAATCTATTATTAGCCTCGGTGACCTTGACCTTGACCATTGTGACCACAAACCTCATCAAAATGTAGAGGTCCATGCAAGGTTCCTACATGCCAAATATGTGAGAGATCGGTAAAGTATTGAAGGCGCTATGATAAACTGTAACAACAGTGCCACGGAAGGAAGGATTTAAGGAAGGAAGGAAGGAGGGACAAACTGGCAAAATTTCGGGGAGCATAAAAACGGCCATGTGACACATTCCAAACTTTCATGGCCAGATTGTGCATACTGGGCATACATTATACTTAATTTCTCGATCTGCAACAAAACGAGTATACGTCTCAGCCCTAAACAATATATAGAGATAAAACAATCAAACACGACATTAACACATTATACTCAAACCTTTTGACAAAATACTCATTAATCTCAAACGATATGACGATTGATTAATATGTATAAACCTTTTGAAATTTCCGAGAACCAAGAAACATTACAAGTAAAGTTGTAAAGTCATATACAATCAACCATGCATTGTAACATTGAACACATAAGATACCTTGCCATGATATTGCATGAACTCTCCATAAGGATTTTCTCCAAAATTCACTAATCGAAATAAGCCCTTCAATTATGGTTAGTACTAGCGGTGATACTTGTCGTCTTTATTAGTTTTTCAAACCAATGTCTAATTAAACATACCAGTGTACAAAACGCTCAACAAAATGCATAATAACACGTTGTTGTTTTTTTCGAATAGTAGTGCAATAACTTGTTTATTCGATTTCTTAAGTACATGTATGTGTTCGCAATAAACTATGGTCAAAGCGATTGGCTTATCATACTTGTATACTAAAGTATGTAGCCTTTCCTGATATTTTTTGTCAGAGTTGGTTTGATGGGCGAAAGTGATTTATTAACAGTTTCATAATTATCTAAGTATGGTGAACGCAGATGTATAGTTTTTGAAATATATGATTTGAAAAAAGGCCTCACACATACCCATCAGAACACAAAATTTGGCATTTTGTTGATTTTCACATTATCTAGTTATACACAAAATAGTAGCTGTTAAGGATTCCGAGTTCAGAAATGACACAAGCCAATGAAATTTGAATCTTCTTTGGAAACAAGAATAAAAGTGTCATAGAACATATTAACACAAATATAAAGTTAAAGATTTACAGCAACATATCTTGATTTTCAAATAAATCATCTCACATGACATAACAATTATACTATATTGTTATAAACACTTTAAAAAGAGATTTTCTTAGTACCATTCGCTACTCATTATCAATGGGAAGCGACATATTGCTTTGCAATACAGGCTGAAATATACACCACAGCAATACAACTTAAATGGCTTAAAGTGGGTATTATATGTAAACATTTTAGGAATATCTCAAGTGATATGTATCGTTTTGTACAATTTTGATCTAATGGCATTTGGAAAAATAAAAATTCATCGTCAATACATACTATAAAAAGTCATTTGCGGCAAAATGATACGGATACATTATGTGGTTTAAAGTCAATTACACACGGTCTTTACGCGCATTAAACTTGTGTTTGTTTATGCCGAACTCCAAATAAGATTCCCATAATAAGACTTTGTGTCAGATAGATAAAAACATCTTGTTGACATGGACAGCAACCAAACGTGCAATTAAATGGCGAATAACTATGACGTACATGTGGCGTATGTATGGTCGGGCAATTTGATCTGTACTTTTATGGTCGGGCAATTGGATCTGTACGTGTCTCTTACTGCAAAAATTCTTAAAAAAAAGATGATTAAGTAGATAAATTACCGGATTAACACATGGCATTTCATACACTAATAATAAAAAAAATCAATGTTAGGCTAATTATACATATTTCGGAGTGAATACGTTTTTCATATAAAGATCTTTAAAGGGGTCTTTTCACAGATTTTTGCATGTTTTGAAGTTTGTCATTAAATGCGTTATATTGATAAATGTAAAACTTGGATCTAAAAAGCTGCAGTAAAACATCAAGAATAAAATTAAAAAAGGAAAAAAAGTAGCCCGCAGCAGGGCTCGAACCAGTGACCCCCGGAGTCCTGAAGTAAAAACCAAATAGACCGCTCGGCCATCCTGCCAAGTATGTATGAGAGACGTATTTTCTAGTTTATATAAGCAATCTGTGTAGTTTCACAAAATCAAACGACAACAACAGAACTCTCCAAATTATTCAATCTTTTCGCGTTGCAACGCTTTATAATTATCAGGTTTTTAAAGCGTTAAAAGATGCATATAATGGCTATATTAGACCATGGTAAATGTTCAGTATTACTGTTTCCTCACAAATATCAAAACTAAAACGAAAACTTGCGAATCTAAAACTATTGTTTTTCAATTCTGTCTTTTTACCAAAACGTGAAAAGATCCCTTAAATATAATATTCACTATATAGATTTTTACCGGCAAATGATTGGTATACATGTATTTGTATGAAACCATTGTAGCAAACTCATGTTTTTTTGTCATTTTCGATGTGACTTGTTCAACTTCATATAATTATACACTCACTGGAAAGGAAAACGTCACAAACAATAAACAAAATACTACGAAACGCATGAATAATTGTCAGCATCAGCTAAAACTGTATGTTTCCGGAAGTGTTATTTCATACCGTAAAATACTATGTTGAACACGCGAGTCTTAAGGATACTTACTTGTATTCTTCATGATATGCTTGTAAAACAAACGGAACAAAGCGAGCAAACAAACGAATGCTAAATACTTGAAATCATGCAAACCTTAAATATGTAGATCGTTAAACGTTTAAAATATGAGCTACGTCTATTGTTCAGGTTTACGAAAATTGGGCGTGAGTAAATTAGATCAATTCATATGAACAATACTAAATCATCGTATGAGAGCAATACCTATTAGTTATAAGTGATGTTCATTTAATAAAATATTCTTCTCTAGAATAGCGCTATCGCTCCGGAGATTGTCTTAGCATCTTGCAAATAATTTAGATTGACATGAAACAGACACTCGGATAAATTATGACATTCCAGACAGAAACATCTAGGTTGATATAGATAAAGTGATTGCATACACAATCAAACGCTTACATTAATCGTTTTATCGTATTCTGTTCTAATACACATATGTAATAGTAAAACACAACAAATACTACAAAATGGGGAACTCACTACATTTGAATAATTTACACTGCTATACGATTATTGAAATTAGTCATCCGATTCATTAATAGAGCTGTTTGCTTACCAATAATATATTAACTGTCATGTCAATATTTCATATAAATAATATATGTTTCATTCAAGTTGTTATGAATCTACGCTGATATGGACGTCTGTGATAATAACCTTAAAATACTATACGTCGGTGTCAACAGTTAATCTATACAAATACCCAAAACATTTTTATAAGATGTAGTGTTAAATGAGGTGTAACAGGATAATTACAGCGTATTTTCACATCTTACAATGAATTACCCAACAATTTGTTACAACCACTTCTAATATCTGGTTAGGCTTCATTAAGATTGTGATGATTGGTTCATAAGTATGCATTTGTTTAAGTTGTCAACGTAAATTGAGTAAGTAAGTGTGAAAACCTATTGCGTAGATGCTATATAACAAGTAGAACAAGTAGATACACTTGAATAACTCTGACTTATCTATCATTTTCGATACCTAACTTCATTAATTAATGTCGACACGCTAATGATATTTTTTGTGTTAGAAACAACACATATATTTCAAACGTGGGCAATAATAAGACTTAAATTTATCATACCACCGCATTGATATCTGCCTGATATAACGTTGCCTGATATATTTTTTATATCATGGTCAACAGGAAGTTCTTATATCAGTCATGTGTGGAGGATGGTCATATTACTCGGAATCAACTATTTCGTAATATTTTTTCGTAAAATAGAATCAGATTCAACAAAACAAACAATTTGATACCAAGATGTAATAAATTTTAAACACAAAATGCAACACAAACACACAAAAACATGTTTTACAAATAATAAGCGCGCGTGCCCATGACGTCATTATTAGAACGTCAAACGACAAAAGTCATATTCTTTCCCGTTAAAACTAGTTTTTTAGCGATTGCTTTCATTATTTCTTGAAAATCGGGGACATAGAGGTATGATAAACAGAAAAACAAGTTACTGCCTGATCTTTTTGTAATATATCAGGCTCGGCACGAATAAAAAAACGGTTCGGCAAGCCTATTCGTTATATTATTCTAAGCCTTGCCTGATATATTACAAAAAATCAGGCAGGAACCTGTTATTCTCTATATACATACGTCTGATCAGAAAACAAAACAGACTGACAGAAGCAAATAATGCACCACATTAGTCAATAACCTTGAAATTTCCATAAACAACATATTAAAACTCAATTTTCGAATGCGCAATATATGAATATGAAATGTCATTCAACCTTCGACGTCAATATGTGTCTATCAAATAAGTTTATATATTTTACAATAGAAGAATAACCATATTTCAAACGTAAATGCTTTGGTGATTTTTTCCATATAACGATAGAGATTGATCACTTGCAATATAACATAGTTTTAGTTAACATTTGGTAATAATTCCAAGATTGTGGAAACATCACTTATGGGGAAACGAAATATGAAATATGAAGCTGCTTCTGTAATAAATAACTCTGGTATGAGTCCATTTGCCATATAAGTACAACCATTGATGTTGTAGACTCTATGCGTTTTTTTAAAATGTTGGTGACTACGCCTACACAAATAAATGTTCGTCAAAGACAAAAAGTCGAGCTAGTTAGTCAATACATGTGAATGAACGATTAACGGTTTCAAATATTTTGTTAGTCTAGGGCATCACACATGATTTTTAAGATGTATTAAACATGTTTTGAAACTAATATTGTCATAATAAGTGTTATAATATATGAGTACACCAATTCATGTAATGAACCATTTAATGGCATCATTTACAACATAATGTGTTGTCAGAGAATACCAATATTGAAAGGTTTTATATAAGATAATGCTTACAATTAGTTTTGCGCAATATCACCTCAAACCTAAATTATTATAACCACTCAGTCACGTCGAGTGTTCAGGAAAATTGCAATCCCCAACCAAACGCATCAAGTCTTGCCAACAATTTCTTTCTGAATGCTTGTAAATGCAATTACCACCAACGCAAAGACAGGTTAATGCTATAGTCGCTAACAATAATTGCAAGAAAATACGATGAGTAATACAAGCATCAAGCATTTATACTAGCGGGCTAAAATGATTGTTTTAAATATTTAAGACAATCAGTCAAAGTTGTATGTATATGCTTTAAATATAGTCTGCTTTTTGACATAATCAAATTTGAATATTCATTTTTGTACATATACATTTGTGACCAATCTTAAATATGCAGACAGTTGGATGGTCGTTAGTCTGTTAAAGAATAAGCAAATATGCTCTTTTGCTTTACTACAACAACGAGTACAGAATATATCAAATAATATTTGTTGTTGACATATAAATACGACAGCAAATGTTATGTTTTTTTCCCTGTATATTTAATCAACAATATTTGTACTAACATAACTGCTATAAACCATATGCTATTTGGAAATATCGTGTACGATAGTCAGGCCAGATGTAGTGAAAATATACATAACATAGAACGCATTACTTGTTAACTATATAATACATTGACAAAGCCCATTTCTTGATACAAACATTACAAACACTATATAATATCCATTAAAATTATTAACTCTTAACCTAAGCGCAAACAATCGTATGTGTATACATCAATAAACACACATACTGTAGTTTTGACTAAAAATAGCTGTTTACAGTTGTAGTTTTATGAAAATACATTTCATTTCAAGGAATATTTGCTATGAACAATTTTTTTATCAGCCACTAGCTATTTCCAAGGTCTAGAATACGAACGCAGCGATAAATATGTCCTCCATAACAAAAAGTTAAATTACGTAAAACACATTACTTCCTTTCAAAGGTTAGCTGCCTCCGGTTATGTTTCATTAAGCATTTCATTCAACCCGTTCGATTGAAAGAGATGATAAAGATAGAATTCGTTGTTTCTGACGCTCAAAAACCGGTAACTAACGTTTAATTGGGCACCGTATACTATTTTGCAGCTGTAATAGTTTGTGTTAGATCAATAATACTTTTACGTCAAGATGCAAACCCTGCAAATACAATACAAGCAAATAATCAATATACGAAAAGTGTATTTTGTTATTAAATTACCATTTAAATTGAATCGTATGTGCATATTGAATAGTTCAAAACAATAACTTATTAATTATTTACTGAACAAAAACGTATTATCTGTTCAATAACTGAACTCGTTATGTATGTATAAACATATGTTGAAATGGCTTAAATTATGAACATACATTTCAGTTTCGCAAAAAGCATTCAGATTAAGTAATATTCTCCTTTGTGATATTTTAAAGGAGATGTTGAATTGTTACGCCGTATAGTGCACGTTGTAGATAAAAGTACATAGTAAAGCCGAGCAAAGTTACGGTAACTTTAATCGTTCAATAACATGCGCTTAGTATTCAAAAACCTTCACGGATAAAAGATGCGAACACTATCGCCACATACCTTCACAATTGTTTTCATCAATTTGATTAATTGGGGATAATGATTGATACAGCATGCAGTGTATGATTAATTTTATTAGACGAAATATAAAGAATGAGTTTTAACAGGTGCAATTACCAAGTTTTCAGCGCAATTCGAGATCATATACCGTCCCAGAATTCAATACCATGGGTATTGTAATGCTATTTATTTTCCTGAATTGGACACTAAATGTTTAAAAGATAAAAAGTCTACAGGGTGGTCAGAACAGATGATATTCCGATAATTAGATTTGATTGACATCATGTCCTTAAACACATAACACGTGTGGCTAATATAAACAGGGATTTCATAGAAAATATGTTACAACACATACGACCTTATCCACCGAATGCATTGTTGAAGCTGAAAATATTAAATGAAACATAAGATTGAAGTGCTTACAGCACTGATTGCTAAAATGGAACCGTTAAAACGTGAAACATTGTGTTGGGGACGGTTTTCACTTCTTAGATTATTAATATAAATGGTATGTATTAACCGTTTAATCCCGATAGTAATACTATTTACGGGGAATTGTTTTAAGTCTACATTGAAACATACATTAAAGAAATAAAGTTTACACTTGTTCGTAATGTCATCTCATCGTTCCACAAAAATGTGTAGCTCTGTTGCTCTTGTCTCCTTCCTACCGTTAAGTAATTGAATTGTAATTAAATTGAATGCATTTTAAATCCGTTTAATTTGAATTGCAATTCTATGGGACTAAATTGTACACGTATATGAATCATTAATATTGCTGGGCCAAGTGTGAGGTTTAGCGCTCTTAAACCAGTTTAAACCACCAATGCTTTTCATTGACCGTTCCAAGACGGTGACCCCAGCTTTATTCTTTTTTGTGTGCATGTTCTATTGTATTGTGCTGTTACGAAATGTTTTGGCAGTTGGTCACTTCCCTTAAATATCGAACCAACTAATATTTCATAATGAGAATGTAATACTGCTCCGACAGGTATAGTTTCACTTATTTATATTGAATCCATATAATATATAAACACCAAACGTGTGTCTGGTGAAAAAAGTATTCCTTAATAAAACATAGTATGGGCTTATTCTTAGAATGTGATGTCGTTGTAACTATTGAGTCATACCTACGTTTACATACGGTTTGATTTGAAATTTATACATGCACACGATCACGGAATGCTAGAATCGTTTTTGCGGGGTCACATAATCAATAATTTGTACAGACAGCATTTGAGAGAAACATTATTATGTGCATACACCCTTGATAAATTATAATTCATTAAGGCCCTATGTCAGACCATATTTCAAACTCGTTCAGCAACCATTAAGGGAGCGCTCTAAAATCGGTTTACGACAATAGATTAGAGAAGGTCTCGAAAATCCTTTTCAAATTATCAAGCTGAAATAAATATCGAAGGTCTCAATGATATCAAACAAATTTTAGAAATAACATAAATACCAAATGTCTCGATAATCATGAACCGACTATCAAACTAAAATATAAAGGTATCGTAAATACCGTATCAAACTGTCGAACTGAAAAAAATTGGGAGGATCTCTTAAAACTATCGAAGTGATACATATACCGAATGTCTCAAAATATAAAACAAATGTCACATTGAAAAACAATTTAATGCGTGCACAACTTTAATATTCGTGTATTGTTTAGATGCCTAATATTGATGCTGCATCTGATAAGATATTATTGCGCAGCTATAAAGTGTTATAAATTCATTTGTAAATTACCCTATGTTATTTATAAGGTTATTTTTCGTCATATAATTCCAATTAATTAACTAAGTACCCATTGGTATTTAGTAAGGCTTAGTCTTTATGGCGCATACAATTTTGCAAGATCGAACACGCATCACCATATTCAAATTTATTATGTATATTAATGTGTGCTTATAATAGACTACATTAAACTGAAACATCGCTTACCTAGTGGGTGTTTTTGTAAGCTATCTGATGTTGATTGTAATTGATCAACATAATAAAGTATTTCGTCTATCATATGACCAAAAGGAATAACACTACCTAGTCTGATCGACACGCTGAGTGAAGTAATAAATTAGATGCATGCTTAGAGTGCGAGTCGATTAAAATTATCGAGCTTATATAGAAGTATGCATTTATTCGTGGTTTAGTTGTGTTATAATGTATTTTTTACACGTCATTGCATACATGCTTCTCACATTGAACAAAACTAGATTGTTTCTAGATATGTTGGTCATATAAAATTAAGTTAATGCCTTTAACATTTTATATTGTATACGAATAGTGCAACTGGCTTCCATCTTCATATAAAGTATGCATACGTGTACATGTATCGTTAATTATATCTCAGGTATCTCATGTAGAAGTTGTAATATGGATAATAATATTATGTTAGCTATAGTGTTCATATCTGATCCTCATTTCGGAAAAAATAGTTGAAGCATAACACTAGATTCATTGTCGTACACCCTTCTTACAGGTATTACAAGATGAACGGTTAAACGTACTTTCTGTATATAAAATATAATCATGCTTGTTGCGAGATGTTAGAGAAATCGGTGGCGGAACATTAATTACACTGTCAAGTTGTGAGTCAGCTATAGATTGTGCTCTCAACGTTGAAAATGATAATACTGACAGGCCGACGTATGGTATATGTTATATTTGCATAGCAATCTCAACTACATGGTGCAATATTTTATTATTTGGTGTGGTATAAAAAAATACAATTGAACTTAACCGATCTCAACAAATGCGTGATACAATACTTGCACTAAAATAACGCAATGAGGAAAAAAACAATATAATTATTGGCTGTCCATATATAATTTTTGCGCAAAAAAACGCTGTAAATGAACATTTTACATAGTGTGTATGCACGCAGGTTTCGCCAAAATGTTATTGTGTATTGACTATATAAGATAACGTCCCCTTGGCTTACTACTTTATTAATGTATATTGTTACTGAAATTTAGTTATTTAAATATAAAATATTATACATGTACCATGTTGACACAAGCCATTTTGCATGTATTTAATATGTACACATATTAGGAAGATGATGTACTATGTGCAAGTCTTAATAAATTATCTGTATGTTCTGTTGTATATTAAGTCAGTATGTCTTAATGTTTAGTCACTTAGCGCTTCCATCGTTCTTTAACCAGCACTTACACCATTTAAACGGTTTGCTTAAACATAGTTCTCTAATTTTATATTTAGCATGTACGAAAAATACATGTCATATAAAAGAAATCCCTTTTATATATCACGTCTATTTTGCTACATGTCTGTAACGATTACAACTTAACGCAAAGGATTAATGTAAGAACGTTAACATTGGATTTGACTCCGTACGTTTTCAATGTCAATACTTATTTTTATCATTGATACACATGTATTTATATACGCGAAGTGCCATAACAGTTTCCACATCCAACGTCAATGACACCATGGCATAGAAAACGTTCCTTCCATTTGCAAGATGAAACTTTCAGAAAAGTTGCAAAAAGTATGTTGTTTTGAATACCAACACATACTTCGGCCGTGTTGCCTCTTTATGTACGTATACAATGCTAGTATTTATGAATATATAAAAACAGACCCAAACATATTTTATAACAAATCCTTATAAGAAAACTTTAATTTAATAAACGAAGTAATAGATTAACAAATAAAAGTATATTTTGGCAAATTAAAGGCAATTATGTGCGTATAAATATGTTATCTGTAAAGTTGACCATATCTGAATCAAATTAGATGCATACGCTACATAATTTAAAAAGTCATACCATGTTTCAATCTCGTTCAGCAACCATTAAGGAAGCGCTCTAAAATCGCTCAACGTTCTCAGACAATAGGTAAGAGAGGGTCCCGAAGTCAAATTCCTTTTTTAAACTATCGAGCTGAAATAAATGCCGACGGTCTGAATGATCTTTAACATACTATCGAACTAACAAAACAATCAAATGTATCGATAATCATGAAAAGGCTATCAAACTAAAAAAATAACTAATAGTATCGATATAACTATATCAAACTGTCGAACTGAAATAATTAAGCAGGGTCTCTTAAACTATCGTACTGATACATATACCGAAGGTTTCAAAAGCGCTCACACATGTCAAACTAAACTAAAATTTAATACGTACACAACTATAATATCCGGGTATTGTTTTGATGCCTAATAGTGATGCTGCATCTGATCAGATATTAATGATGGGCTATAAAGCGTTATAAATTTATTTGTAAAGTTACCCTCAATTATTTATAAAATTATTTTGCGTCATAGCATTCCGATTGATTAACTAGGTACCCATTGATATTTAGTAAGGCGTATCCTGCTAAGTCTTAATGGCGCATACGATTTTTATTGCCGAACACGCATCACCATATTAAAATATATCATGTATATTAATATGTGCTTATAATAGACGACATGACGCTAACACTTCGCTAACCTGGTGGGTGTTTATGAGCTATCTTATGTTGATTGTTATTGTTTAGCAAAATATAGTGTTTCTTCTTTCTTGTGTTTTTTATGCTCCCCCAAAATATTTTGGGGGAGCTTATAGACGCCGCTTCGTCTGTCCGTCCGTGTGTCCGTCCGCGCACAATTTTTGTCCGGGCTATTTCTCAGCAACTCATGACCGGAATTCAATAAAACTTGATGGGAAGCTTCACTTCCAAGAGATGTGCAGCGGGTTCTGGTCGGAGGATTTTCACAGAGTTATGGCTTTTTGAAATTTTCTATAAATATTATTGTCCCCCAACTACAGTGCCCTCAAGACGTTTCATTTTATCTGATTATATGGGTGCAATATTGTGAAAAAAACAAACTTTGGGGAGCATCACCCGTCTCCAACGGTTTCTTGTCTGTAATGTTTATCAGTCAATACTTGCCTCTCATATTGAACAAAACTGGATGTTTTCAGATATGTTGGTAATATTAAATTTACTAATGCCTTAAACATGTTATATATTAACATAATAGTGCAAATGGTTTACATCTTCATATACATGTATGGTACTCATTCATGTACATGTACAACGTTTTTGGCCTGGGACGTAGCCCGAAGACCATAGTAATGATACCAATTTCTGAGCCCATCCGAATTTGATGGCTGCCAAAAATCAAATTCCCAAAAATCTGATTTACCACTTAATTCATGCGCAATAAAAGTATTTCTTCGCAGATATCAATAACCCGCCTTGTAAATACAGAACATCACTATATAACATGACAGTGTCATTAAACATAAAAATTGTAAACATATTATTGAAGCAAAGTTGCTAAGCATTGGCTACGATATAGTTTGTATTGTTTACATATTCATGCGAGAATAACTTCCTCACTTGACAATCTAGGACGAAAAGATACGAGTGTTTATGGATACAGTAGGAAGAATTTTTTTCTGATACATTTTTTGAATACATTATATTTGGTATTTATACACATATTTTAAAATATTGTTATTTTATTTTGCGTGAACAAGACATTCCAGAAAAAAAGAAAATGAAAACAAAATAGCAAACAAATATTAACAATCATTATCGGAAATAGACGAAGTAACCGAATATGGTATTTCACTGCGCAGATCGAGCGCACAAAAAGAACGCGAAACGTTCTACGTGAGACAAAGTACACAATATGTACACCGTTCTTTATCAGGGTAAGTGGATTTTCTTTTGTATAAACATTACAAAGGAAGTATGAGTGTTTTCCTGATCTGTTAATCATATAGTAGAAAGCTATTTTAGGCTATTGCAAGTGATTTTTTTGACGCCAACAATAACAGTTGTTTGCGGTCATGTTGTTGTTGTTGTTGAATATCTTCACCGCCTATGTAGACGAACCTCTACCAGATCTGTAGAGTTGAACAAAAGGTTATCGTTCCCACCACGAGCATCGTGTAGTCCTCCACCGTCTATGTTCACTGTAGTATATACACAAATATTGTCTTTTCTTACAGTTTTTGAGCTTCTGCACTCAACCGTTAAGGTCAATCCGTATAAATTCGACAAAGGGAGAAATTCGGACAATACATCCTAAATGCATTTTACGTCACACTAAATCTAGCCCCAGGCCTTCAGCGCCTACTTAGCTTTGATATATATCTCAGGTAGAAGTTGTAATACGGATAATACTACTTTGTTAACTAGGGTTCTCATATCTGATTCTCATTTCGGAAAAAATAGTTTAGGCATAACAATAGGTTCATAGTCGTACACCATTCTAAGAAGGCATCACAAGAAAACTGTTTGTCGTACATTTTTCATTATATAAAACATATTCATATGTGTTGCGAGATGTTATAGAAATCTGTGACGGAACATTTATTACACTGTCAAGTTGTGAGCCAATAATAGATAGTGCTCTCAACGTTGAAAAATATAATACTGACAGGCCGACGTATGTAATATGTTATGTTTGCATAGCAGATGCTACTACATGGTGCAATATGTTATTATTTGATGTTGTTGAACAAAATGTCAAGTTGACCAATCTAACAAAAATGCGTTATACAAAACGTGCACTTCAAGAACGCAATGAGAACCAACACACCAATATAATTTTTGTCTGTCCATATAAATGTTTTTGCAAAAAACGCTTTAATTAAATATTTTAAATAGTGTGTTTGCACGCATCTTTTAACAGAATGTTATCGTTTATTAAGTCAGGTTTTCTTAATGTTTAGTCACGTAGGGCTTCCATCGTTCTGTAACCAGCACTTAAACTATTTTAAACGGTTTACTTTAAAAATTGCACTCATTTTATATGTCATATAAACGAAATCCCAATGTAATATCACTGTGATTTGCCACATGTATATGGCGGTTACAATTTAAAGTAAATGATTCATGTTAGAACGTTCGCATTGGATTTGAATCTATGTCGATACTTATTTTTATCAATGATATATTTAAATAGATATTTTTATATCAGCTTTTTAAATTCCGACATTTAATTTCAAAAGCAATTATCCACACGCATGTCGTTACTACCGAAGGAGTATTAGAACTGCAATAGAGTACATTTTAAGATTTTCCTTTTTAAGTAAAAAGCAAAGCATTCTTACTAACCAATGCGCCAAATTCATGTAAGTTAGTTTACAACATCAAAAGTATCAACGACACGAATTAGATTATAAGATAACATATACTGTTCTGTACAGATGTGGTATACATTAAACTGTATATTTTCTTGCATCTGATAATCGTTCCAAAAACGTATCTAGGTTCGATTTCCATTTACGTTATAATGTCAAAAAAAGACGTCAACTTCATACACGAAGGCAAGTCCGCAATTAAGTCCAATTTCGTGTTACATTGAACAAAAGCAGTATGTATATGTTTACATTATTTACAATTTAATGTTAATAACCATTCATAACCATTCGTAATAACATAAAGAAACATAACATATTTTGTGTTACTAGTTTCTCGAGCGCGCTTTATTACTAAACAACTTATTTAAAAAAAACTCGACCCAATGTCGTATTTTCATATACCACACATGGCAATCTGTCTTCGAAATACGAAATCGTGTCGTTGAAGGAATTACGTTAGAAATATATTTTATCGTGCAAACATATTTTGTTAATAAATAGGTATTATTCAAATTTATTCTGACTCGTTATAAACTCGTTCATTTACATAATATTCCAAATCTTGAAAGAACACCAGCTTATGCGTTTGTTTATATGTCACTAATATTGTGATGGTCGTTTATTGCTTTGAACATATACTAAAACAAAGATGTAAACTTCTTCGTTTGATTAGACGTTGCGATGAAATAATTCAATTCACCGTCGGTTGTCCATCTCTACTGCATTTTTATTATGCTTATATGCATTAAAATCAACAGAAGCAGGAAAATACAACATAAAAACAACAACAAGTTATTCAAACATGTATTGTTTCAAGAAAATAAATTAAGATGTATGCGTGCAAAAACACGCTTACCGTAAGTATTTATTTGAAGAAATCATTATATTTGATTGTAATAAAATTGTAAATAATCGTTTTGTAAATATAGTAGACGTACAAAAAACATGAAATTATACTTTATTACAAAACGATAACCGATTAAATTGCAGAAGTCTGAACATTTAAACATAATTATGCTATTGACGAAACACAATAAAATACAATACTTTGTAGTTTTATAAACAACTTTAGTACAAAGCATTACGTATTGCCTTTTGTTCTATTGCAAACTATTCTCAGCACAGTCTCAACGTATGTTTCCATTTTTATCAAAATAGACGTTGAAGTTCATGAGTACTCACGGATACCAGGTTAATAATCAACATTGTTATATAAATCATACATGCATATTGTAGCGACATTCGGAGTGTTTAATCGTTAAATACGTATGTCTGATATAACAAGTGCAACAATCCATGACGAATCTTTAAGTTAAACGGAAAAGAACATACAACGCATTCAGCAATAATTTAACGCAATACAACGCAAAACAATTAAACACCTGCGAACGCAAACACGTTAACTCACACATTAAAATGCAAATAAGTTGATAAAAGATATACCTCATTGCCTGTTAATGATAATTGGTTACAAATATTGTTACTTTAGGAATATGCATTCTAGTTTATTACCAATTTCACGAGACGCTTAACTACAACGTAAACAAGGTAATGAAACAGAATGGTAATACCCAGATATCATTTATATATATAAAACACAAGTCAGGCAAGAAACAATTTTGCATTTAGTTTTATCTGAATATTATTCGCAACAACTCAAGAGGTCCGATGCTAAACGTTATATACTTTTTGTTTTACTCAAAGGCTTAACATCATTTGGAGATAAAATATTCCGAACAACTATACAAGCGCTAGTTTAAATGGGCAACCAGACTGAGATATGTATACATAAACCTTTTACTTCAAGATAACACAGCATAATGTCTCATTAAAAATATATACACAGTGTGCTTAATTATATATTTGCAGTGTACACAATTCACTAGTTTGCCGAACACACAACAATTTATTAACACTAGTATTGATGTCGAAAATACATACTATATACATGTAAAAAAGAGAGATTACCGGTACTTAAAATATTTAAGGGACATTGCGCTGTATTCTGAAATTCAGAAGCCCACATGTGTTTGACCAGACAAAAACAACATATTGTAAACCACGCTTCTACGCCAATTACGATTGTACGTCTTCTAGCCTTCGTAAATACGTGACAGTAGTATTTGAATGTGTAAATGCTTTCTTTAGTTGTATATAAAGGAGACAATTGGCATAGAAAACTTTCCTTCCATTTGCAAGATGAAAGTTTGAGTAATGTTACAAACCTTGTTTTGTTTTACACTCGATCCGCCGTAAATACGACATTAACACAATATTTTTAGAGAAAAATAAAGTTTTAACTATTTGTTATGTTCGTTTATTTTATGAATCAATTGTATATTTGTGACTAAAATCCAAATTTTTATGAGCACACCTGTGACAGTTAACTCAAAATTCGTGTTTTAATTAAATCAGTAAAAGAAAAAGTATGTAATTTACATTTTTCGTAGTATTGCTATAAATACGTCAATTTGTAACAGGATGATTGAAAAATTGTTTTGTATTATCATAAAATATCCCTTGCATGTACATGTAAACATGAACAAATCTGTTGTAAACGTTCAATTTACAGTATAATTGCATCAAAACTTAAACAGTTACGGGACAAAATTACCATTTACGGGACACAATATATAATTTGCAATTATTTAATACACATTATTAAATCTTTCATGTTTCTTTATCTTTTTTTTCATATAATGTGTTTAAATACAAAAATTATCAAATATAATCCAGATATAAATATGAAAATCACATTCAAACATTATTAAAAAAACTGCGTTATTTTTCAATTTTGGAAACTACGTTCAAGACAATGGTCGATCTTTTGTTCTGACGTCATATAATAATAAAATATGACGTTATTTATACGAAAATATTGTATTGACTGGAAATAATGGGTAAAATACAATTTATTATGTTTCGTGACTCGTAACTGGTGGCTCGTAAATGGTTAACAGATACGATCAAATCGTAAAAATGACGAAACAAATCAGAAGCAGCCAATTGTATAAACGATTTAACCATAGTAAATACTTTTACTATAGTTAAAATGAACCGTAGTTAAGTTAATCCAATTGTATAAACGATTTAACGAAATTTAACCACGCACAAACCATGGTTAATTTTTACCCACCTTCATTACCATGGTAAGCGTGTTTAACCACAACAAAGATGGCCGACATTCACTTGGTCAGACGACGCAGACCTCGACAATTCAGGCGAATTGACCGACAGGAGACGGACTTGACGGACGATGAGGTGCGCCGGAGGTACAGGTTTTCTTCTGACAACATTGACAGACTTGTACGACTGTTGGAGCCGTCGCTTCAAAGACCGACACGACGGAACAAGGCGCTGACCGTACGGCACTGAAAGACACTGTGATCAAGTTTCCATTGACGGACGCTGACCGACGCCGCGTTATGGCTGTTTTTTTCGCAATGAGGGGCTTCCCGGGAGTCATCGGTTGTGTTGATGGCACCCATGTACGAATAATTTCTCCCGGAGGTGAGGACGAACCGTCCTATGTAAATAGGAAAGGTTTCCACTCCCTCAATGTGCAGGCAACGTGCGACCATACAGGTGAGATGAATTTATGTCTGTCTATGCAGTGGTATGCTTATTCATTTGAAAAATTAAAATAACACTGATTTATTTTTAAACTGGTTGCTCCAATTTCACTCTTTAAATCCATGCATGATTAGGAACAAATGTGTTCACGAGCCGCTGTAAATACAGCAATATAGATGATTCACTGATCCTTTCAACAGTGCCATAAATATTGCCGAACTTCAAAATCTGATTTAAATCTTTAAGTATCAAATAAATTATATCTCAAACACAAAAGATCCTCTTCAACATTAATGTCCCTGATAAATCACTGTAGGTCCATTCCGTGTACATTTCATTTAATTCTGAGTAAAATCTCATACACGCGTACAAGTATACGTCATCGTGACACGCGTCATCATGACACGATTGTAGAATTAATTGAGGTGCCTTACAGGGATTTTTGTTTTGGTTGTGTGCCATTATTTACATTTTAAAGGACAGTATATGGATTTATTTTGTTTCAACTTATACAGGCTATGTTTACTTGAATAGTTTGAAGGTTTCGCAAATCATTTTCTGTATTCAACGTCTATCAATTAAAATCATATTCACTGTAATATTCTAATATACTAAGTGTACATGGTTTATAATAAATTAATGAAGATATTTCATTACGAGAGCAATAAACGATCACAATCAACCTATATTATTTTAAACGCGGTTTTACCCAGATTTAATACTTTTATTACTATACAGGGATGTTCACTAGCATAAACGCATGTTGGCCTGGATGCTGTCACGACTCGCACATTCTTCGGATGTCTAACATTGGACAGCATTTGGCCAGTCACCATCAAGGTATAACTTCAGTGTCAATTTCCTTTCTGTTAATTTTTTGTCAACTTGAAGTTTCCCATTTGATGTACCACTTACAGATAATCAACCCTTTATACATTACCAAAATGTCCAAAATAAAATGATGACACATATTTTATTGTTAACATTGAACTAGTTTATTTTCTTAAATCCTTTGAATGTCCAGTTTTAAATACATGTAGTAAGATTATATATATTTTTACGTAAATTCAAATCGCTGAAATGACTTGCTTTAATATATTGTTTCCAGATCCTGAGCGGTTGAACCGGTCGACAACCCGGCAAAGTCCCGTTCAACCCAGGACTAGGTACGGTTTATCCCGACGAAGCCCCGGCAGAGCAGCGGTTTTCGCCGGTTACGCCCCGATGGAGCCCGTAACTCCGCCGGCACTCACCGGGGCAATACCGGCATACGCCGGCAGAGATACGGTTACGCCCCGGTTTAACCCCGGTGAATGGCGGTGGCGTCCCGGCAGAGCGCCGATTTACCGGGACTCTGCCGGCATTTACCGGGGCTCCACATTGGCACCACCGGCCGTAGCTCTGCCGGGGTCTTAATGGGCCCTGGTGGAGCAACGGTGCCGTCCCGCTTGTTACTGGTTTATCCGGTGGTCCCCGGTTTCTCCCGGTAGAGCCTCGGTTGACGCACCGGGGATCCAACGGCATCATAGTGAGATTGGGCCTTAAGTAGCTTAGTAACACAGTACCCTGCAATGACATAATTAATTCCTTCATTTTATTTGCACATGTAGTTATATAAAATGAATGTTTTTATATAAAATGAAATGTCAATTTTAACATGATAAGTGATATACTTTAGAAAATCATGTATTACTTCTCAGTGTCAGATGCTCAGCAGAGATACAATACCGCTCATATCGGCACACGGAATTGCATAGAAAGAGCCTTTGGAGTTTGGAAAAGGACGTTCCATGTACTCCATGGGGAGGTATGTATTCCCATATTATATACATTGATTAAAAAAGGTATAATTTTGAATTGTACAGTGAAGAAAGATTAGAAAGGCTTATTGTTGGGTATCGTCATTTATAAATTAAATTTGTTTACAATGACAGTTAAATACGTTTTTTATACAGCTGATTTTCATGCTGCTATATTTTTTTCTTAGTTTGTCGTCATACGTGGTATACATTTTCATTTTTTCTTACTTAATCAGATAATATCATTATTTTCACACGCTCATACATATTTACACGTCGATGCCGATTAAATTCGTGCATCTCGTAGTTAAATAAACGCACGTCTCTTTGTTGTCTATAGATATTTAATTATACATTGATATTTTGAGATTGCTATTTTGAAGCGTTAAAATGCATTAAATATGTGTGCTTACATAACATTCGTGCACAATGTCAGATACGCATGAAACCCACCAAGGTCACGCGAATTGTGATAGCCTGTGCCGTACTGCACAACTTGTGATTGATGTGGGGTGAACCACCAATGGATCCAGAACAGCTGGATGACGTACCACAAGGCGACATGTTTCAAGCGGCAAATGATGGCAGACGAGTTCGGGACACAATTGTTGCCAATTACTTTATGTAGTTTTATTGATATTTTCTAAAACATCGCCATTAATTACATGAATTAATGGCTGAATGAATAAAATTGTACGAGACACTATACATAATTGCAATCATACAAAAACAATATGAAATTCAAAAAAGTAAATGAGAATACATGTAAACATAAACTAGTAAAACATTGCCTGAAAGCGTAGACATATATAAATTTCATTCATTTTTGTGTATTTTGTCTATTGCAATGTCAGCTAGCACATTCAATTTATCCGCCAGCGATGCCATTTTCAAGTAATAGGCCTCTTGTGCCACTGACAGGCTGTTCTGGTGCTGGAAGTATGCCAGCTGCATTTCTTTTAAGGATCTGAAAATTGTATACAAGTACGTGTGAATTTCATTTTTCAATGCATTTGCATTTGTTTGTGTAAGTTGTTTTGTGTGTGAAATACCGCGTGTTCGTTAAACATAATGCCATTATAGACATTTCTAGCAGTGGCGGATCAAACATTGGTTAGGTCATCTCATTTAATTTCATTTAGCTTTACAGTGATTTGTTATTACGATAACGCTGATAGATCATTTTTATGGGGTGAAAACAATAAGGATTGTATTTTCATAATTAAAGGTTTATGAATTTGATTGTCCAACCTGGGTGAGTAAGAACAATAAAAATACATTTTGCTACTTTTCCCAGATAACGGTTGAAAGCTTTGTCGGTTAATAGATTCTCATAACTGGATTTCCTACTAACCTTGGGTTAGGTACCGTAATGTTGCACTTGGCAGGTACCGTAATGTTGCACTTGGCAGGTACCGTAATGTTGCTTTTGGCAGTTATGCCGGTGGCAACGTTCTTTTGTGGTTCTGAAAGACACATGTACACTTACATGCGCATGATTTTAATATCATTCAAGTGTATATTGACATCAAAGGGAGTGGTGACAGCTTATGTGTATCAATAAAAATGTCATTGATGAAATAAGTTTTATTCCAAAAATACAGTGTATGCTATTGTTGTTGTTGTTTGTACAATATTTATAAATATTACATTTCCAAAGATTATCCTTATTAATTAATAAAGACTGGTCTATAACATTGATAGCATTCTACACTTTACATTTTTGTTATAACTATTGTGACATGTTGCGTCCGAATTTTCGGTCAATTAAATTATACTAAAATGCTCAGTTGTCATTTTTGTTCTGCAACTCATTGATGTGTTTGATTTGGTTCTACGTACTCTTTGTCGGTTCACTAACTTTAGTGGCAACGAACTTCACATCAGTCACTGGAACTGTTGCTGAAAAATACATGTCGAAATAAAAAAATACCCCATTGCGCGCCCCCGTTGTGTAATGCTCTTGCCGCATATATGGCCTACACGGGTGAGTCCATCTGCAAATGTCATAAGGTAGAAAGGGTACCCGGCACATTGTGTAATCATAAATTTCACATTTGTTAATCATTCAATAACAAACAAGTTTTATAAACACAGACAAAAATATATCTACAGCATATCCACGTGAAAGTAATACCGCAGTCTTAAAATTTCTAGTCGGCATTTTAAAAATATTTACCAGCAATCCCTCCGTTTTTAAACGGTCCATTTAAACCTAACGGAACGACTGGCATATGCTTATTCATTTGAAAATTGGAATTTGCGCAGTGGACATGTGCAAGAGCTTGTGTTTGATATTCATATGTTACGTGTGGGGAAATTTTAGTCTTAATATACGTGTTGGGAAATTTTAGTGTTAAATTATTTCAATAAAAATGAGCATTAATTGTAGATGTGGATGTATCATTGTATGGCAGTTCTATTATTTGACATCGGTTATATGGACGAATTAAAATTTATTGGAATGAACACATTTTGGAATCGAAGTAAGGTGGAATTTGTATGTGTATACCATCAACGGGGACGATCGCTGGTTCGTCTGTGACCTGCGGCGTCTCCGTTGCGTGGCCATTGCTGCCCTGACAGTCCAGGAACAAGGAGGATCCAACTTTTGCCGCTTCAATAAGTGGGACCAAGTCCGCAAGCGCATCGTAGGCAGCCTGGGATGATAAATCTGAAACAAATGAATCCAAGTGTTTATCAAATGTTTCAATGTAAGCAAAAGTGGAAAAATGCTACGATGTTTCGAAAACTTGGATTAAAGACTTCTTTGTAATTACAGTGTATCGAATTTAATTGAACAACACGCACCTCCAAATATAGCAGTGTCAGCGTCATCGCTAACACCGTGAAAACTGGCGGAGCCCGCGAATAGCTCCGACACTGCCGCCGACGTCTTCGTCATTTCTGGCAGCTTTCTGCCGCCGCCAGTACCAGCCAACCCTAGCTTCTGGTCAGTTACTTCTTTCTTTGCATTCTTTTTCTGTATAATATAAAGCTTGTGTGACGCAAACACGACAGCTTACAAGATATAATAACAAAATCCTGATTAGTCGTATTGGTAGAATCAATAAAGAATTGTTAGTTGTATTTTAATCATGACATTTGAAGGAAAATTAACTAGGACTAGGTATGAACGCATCTCGACCTAAAGTCGTGCGTTTATCGAATCTTATACTGTACAATACATTGAATATATTTAAAATTACATTAAGTAATATATAACGTTGATATAATACCATGTTGTTCCATTTCATCTTCACTTGGTTTACTGTCCGCGAACCGTTTCCAACTGCGTTGACCTTTTCAGTCAATTGCTCCCACAGCAAACGCACTTTCCTCGCGGCTCCGGGGCCACCGTTGCTGTGGGATTCTTGCATTTGATTGATATTGTCAAACATAAACTCTCGAATGACCTCGATCTCCATCGGACTCATCATTTTTGATTTTTTTCTATCGCAATCGATATCCGCCATTATTATTGTTTTGCCTAGATATCGTTTGTTAATGTTTACGGAAATACAAAATCGGAATTATGGGAAAAATAACTTGGGTTAAAAATAAGTACTTACCATGGTTAGCTTACCATGTGGTTAAAAGCTTTATACAAGTAAAAATTAACCATGGTATCTTAACTACGATTTTAACCTTGGTTACTTATTTACTATGGTAATTTTTAACCAAGGTTTATACAATTGGCTGAAGCTTTATGTTAAACTCATTCTATGTTGTGTCGACGTGTACTTATCAATGACATTAAGTGCAGACTGATTTACCCCACCCGCTAATGTTGAACTTGTAGTTGTTCTACTTCTAAATGTTGTGATTGAACAATACTTTACCTCGAAATTGTTGATTATAACATCATGAAAATGAATATGACATCATGATACTTTTTGTGTTTGCTATTTTTAAACAAGTTTATTGTATTGGTGAGTTAAGTAGATGCTGATGGCATGTATTTAATTATTGTAGAAAAATCACCATAATTGTTTCTATATTGTTCTCATTTGATTAAAATGTTGTTCAATTGGTCATTGTCAGCTCGGATACTACTTACATGTACCCCGGGTACTCTTTAAGTATACTTACATGTAGGGCTAACCCTGTTACAGTTAATATACTTTAACATAGCCGGAAAATTAATGCTAAATGGGTTGTTGTAGGCTTAATTTTTTTAAATTATGTTCACATTAATGTCAATTTTTTTCTCAAATAGTCTTTATATCATCCAAATTTATACTGAAAAGCATGTTGATGCAGTTTTTTTAAAAGTAAGTTTTATTTAGATAAACAATATAGCTTTACATTTATCTGTAGTGCACTGTACCACATCGGATTTTGGGCAGGAATACTACTCGGGTACAGTCTAATAAGGACCGGGTACGTTTAAGTATATTAACCTTACCCGAGGTACATGCAAGTATGCTTAATGGTACCAGGGGTACATGTAAGTAGTACCCAAGCTGTGAATAACCAATCGAGCATGAGTAAAGTAGATTGTACCTTATGTCTTTAATAATTGCAGAACAATTACCCAGGGACCTATACATACTTGTTTGTATAGGTCCCTGAATTACCTTAATTATTTCTATATTGTTTGCATTTGATTACAATTTATTTATTTGTCAGTTTCAATTCTGCAGTGCTATAAATATGCACCCCCCATCCAAACAATTTATTTCGTGCATATTGATGGGGCTTTTTTATTTATTTACTCCTTTTCTGCATTCCTCCCTTTTGTGTTGGTAATGTGAACATGAAATGATGAGCACTGTCATGTTAATGAATAACTTTTATTTTTTTATAGATTTTGGCATATTTCATATTGCCAAGGGAGATGTTTACTGAGGATTCCATGCCATTAATGTGCAGGCTGTTGCTGACGCCAGCATGAGGTAAAGGTAAATACAGTATTATGATTCATTACCTTATCATTAAATTTGGTATAAAAGCAGTTAAATACCATAAAAGGTTGAAATAAGCGTAATGCTCATCATCTCTGACATCTAATAATAATTAGTTACGTACATGCGCAAAAATCATTTACTACCACAATAAGCACCATTAGCACTGTGCGATCAAGCTTTTGTTCTTTTATGTGTTAGCCAATGCAGCTATCAGTATTATCTTTAAATATTGTCTTAAGTTTCATTATTTCATCTAGGTAACTAAAATATAGTGATCTGATAATACTTAAGCTAGTTTTGTGAAACTTATTGAGATGCTTTCCTACCTTAATCTAACAATATTAACTGTGGACTGCTGTTTTATCAAAGACAAAGCAACTGCCCAATAAAATATTTCAATTTACAGCAATATCTGAGCACTAATGATGAGGGTCATCTGCTGGGAGATAGTGGGTATCCGTTAAGGACTAACCTGATGACCCCTTAACCTCATCCCTCCCATGATGCGGAACTGGTCTACAATGACCATCTATCTTATTGTAGAGGGTGGGTAGTAGAAAAGGCATTTGGAGTGTTGAAATCACGAGATTGGTAACATATTATATAGGTTGTGAAATATAAGTCTTATTAGTGCGAGATCAACTTACCACACAGTATTTAAATGAAGTATTATTGCCAATCTCTTTCTTGTGCCTCACAGTGTTTTAAATCAAACTTAACTTCTAAAGCTTGATAACGTACAACTTTAATTATCAAATTTTAGAATTTATATGTAAATTAACTTTTATAATAACGGAGGGTTGTTTGCATGTGTGAATATGATGTTTCATAAAAAATGTCCGTTTAAATAAACTGTTGTATTATTAACCAGGTTTTCCAAAGGAAAAAACTGGTTATTAGATTGGCGAATGCGGGCGGGCTGGCTGGCGGGCTGGCGGGCGGAACAAGCTTGTCCGGGCCATAACTATGTCGTTCATTGTCAGATTTTAAAATCATTTGGCACATTTGTTCACCATCATTGGACGGTGTGTTGCGCGAAATAATTACGTCGATATCTCCAAGGTCAAGGTCACACTTTGAGTTCAAAGGTAAAAAATGGCCATAAATGAGCTTGTCCTGGCCATAACTATGTCATTCATTGTGAGATTTTAAATCATTTGGCACATTTGTTCACCATCATGGGACGGTGTGTCGCACGAAAGAATCACGTCAATATCTCCAATGTCAAGGTCGCCACCACTAAAAATAGATTTTTTTTAAAAACAAACTTGTTCATTTCAAAAGTTCAGTTTGAGTTTTCTCCCTTTATCAGATTTTTTTTTCACAATGAAAACCTGGTTTTGTGACAATTTTGTCCCTTGTTCATTTTATTTTAAATCTTAAAAATTTATTTTGCTTATCCTCAAACTCTATGTATGAAATATTGTTTACTAGTGCATTTAAATGATATTGTGCATTAATAGTGAATACAGGCACAAATAAAGTGTTTTGTAGGCTATATATTATATATAATTAGTATTGAACTTAAATTAATGTCAATGGTATCAGGACAATTTAGTCACTTAGACAAATGTCTATGTTAAAGAAATACTTTTGATATTTGTTTAGATATCTGCATGCCACTGGTGGATGTTGGCCTTTCAAGTCCAATAAGTGCTGTGAAATATCAACTGTGTTCATGCCTCTGCATAACCTATGTCTGGATTCAAACGTTCCACTGATAGAGGAATTGGTTGGAAACGTGATGGAACCGGAATTTATGAACAACACACCAGTACATCGAGCAGCATGTGATAAGAGGCAGCAGCTGATCAAACTGTTTCATAAAAAATGTTAAAAAATTATAGTTATAAATGTTATAAAGTGATAGATGGCTTGAGTCTTCTCTGAATAGGCAGAGCTACACTACTCAGCCGAATGGCGTAAAGTTGTGTCATAGCTGATTTGGAAGGATTGGTATTCATGGTCGTCTAGACACAATAGTTACAACAGCTGATGTTTGCATGTTTTATAATTGTGTATGCATAATTTGTTTAATATTAACTTCAAGGTTATAGGTTTGTGGAAAAAAAATGCCAATGTTCTGAGGACCAATAAAAAAGTTATGTGTTAGATATTACCAAGTGCTTGATTTAATATTTATTTTTAAGGGAACTTTTCCTAAATTTTGGCAGATATTTAAGTTTTTCATTAAACGCTTTTATATTGATACATGTAAACACTGGATCTAAAAAGCTCCAGTAAAAAAAGAATACAATTAAAGAAAGATAAAAAGTAACTTCTACAGGGCTCAAACCACTGACCCCTGAAGTAAAAGCCTCACACTAAGACCACTTGTCCGTCCATGTTGATACAATGAGTGATGTATTTTACGCTTTATATAAGCAATCCTCATCGTGTCACAAAATATAACGACAACAACAGAACTCTACAAATTATTCAATTGTCGAGTGTTGCAGCAGGTAGTTGCTTTAAAATTTTCAAGTTTTTAAATCGTCAAAAGATGCATATAATGGATGTTTTAGAGCATGGTAAATGTTCAGTATTACTGTTTCCTCACAAATATCATAACTACAACAAAATTTTGCGAATCTTGAACTCTTTTTTTTAATTTAGTCAATTTACCAAAACTGGAAAAAAAAGGTCCCTTGAATATTGAACAGTTATCTGAGCTCCAGAAAAGACCATATACTCAAGGTACTTTGCCCCATTTACATTTTTTCAAGTGATATTTTACCCACTGACTTTCGCTCTAAAAGGTGTTCTCTGTAATGAACATTCTCAAAGCCACATTAAAACAAGGGCTGTTAGTCAAACATGCCTGCCCCCCATATGGGCTGTCAGTTGTAGTGGCAGTCATTGTGTGAATACGTTTTTTGTCACTGTGAACTTGACCTATGACCTAGTGAACTGAATATCAATAGGGGTCATCTGCCAGACATGATAAATGTACCTATGAAGTTTCATAATCCTAGCTGTTAGCATTCTTGAGATACCATCCGGAAACCATTTTACTATTTCGAGTCACCGTGACCTTGACATTTGATCTAGTGACCTGAAAATCAAAAGGGGTCATCTGCAAGTCATGATCAATGTACCTATGAAGTTTCATGATCCTAGGCGTAAGCATTCTTAATTTATCATCTGGAAATCATTTTACTGTTTTGACTCACTGTGACCTTGACCTGTGACCTGACAATCAATAGGGGTCATCTGCCAGTCATGATTAATCTACCTATGAAGTTTCATGATCCTAGGCCTAAGCTTTCTTGAGTTATCTATCATCTGGAAACCATCTGGATGGACAGACCGACCAAGCGAAACTATATACCCACTCTTCTTTGAAGGGGGGCATAAAAAGTGGGCTTGTAAATGTATCGGTACTTTATTATAATAAGTGTGCTGTCTATAAATATGGATATTATTGTCATAAAAAATAGAAGTTTTCCAGTATATTAGATTGTTTCCGAATGTATTTACTAAACGTTACCCCTTTATGATTCTCTGTTCAATTATTTAGTCATCTACCGTTAAAATATGTTGTTTACCTGTGCAATTTTTTTGTATTTTCATTGAAATGTTTATCATAATAATGTTTATGGTATTTGATAACTGTTGCTATGACACTAGTTTTCAATTAATAAAACACAAAGAACATTCACAAATATTTATTATTAATCAGGAAGTACAATATATTAACTGGGCATGGTATTATAATTCATATGACAATTTATATCTTACATGATAGTATGTGTAATAATAAGTTTCATAGACTCACTGAACACCATCACATGTAAAATCAATTAAAAGTTCCAGAAACAATTGAGCAATTTAAAATTTCATTTTTTTTAAAGAGAAACAAGTTCCTCATGATTATTGCTTATGTTCCTCTGAATGGCATATCTTTCCCTTAACGCCATCAACATCTCCTCCCGAGTTTTAGTTACGCTGTTGCTTCATTCTTCACATGTTGCTGAAAGCAGATAAATTTACTAGTTTATACATTTAACAGAACTAAATATTAAATACACAACATATGACACTATGGTCATAATAAGTTAGCATGCCTACATGACCTGGTTTTGTTTCTCAAAGTTGTTTTTTGTATTGCAAAATTAACCTAGCTTTCTGAATTTAAACTCAACATTTGTGTGTGACACTAATGCTCTACATTCCAATTTCTGTTAAAGTACATTGATGTCCAAAACATTAAATAAAAAATACCTTGACACACAAGTTCATACCCTGGTAAATAGATTACCGGTAATAAAAATAAATGAAAAAAGGCAGCAATACTTTATCCCCATAAAACAGAGTACAATGAAAAACAAGAGCACCGCATAACAGGTGTGAACGCTCGGCTGCGGGTGCATTTTTTAACGAATAAAAGCTTGTCAGAATTATTTTAAGGTCACAGTGACCTTCACCTTTGACCTAGTGACCCAAATATGGGTAAGGCGTGTAGAACTCATCAAGGTGGGGCTGCATATGAAGTTTCAAAGTTATAGGTGGAAGCACTTTGATTTTATGGCCAAAGTTCAATACATTGACAAAATGTTAAGGTTTGAGCATGGCATGACGCGGAGGACACGACACGCTGGCTATGACAATACCTTGGGTTTTCTCTGAAAACAGCCCAGCTAAAAATTGAAAACATAAAATGTTACATTTTAATTGTAGAAAATAATAAGCAGTAAGCTTTACTATAATCTATAGAAAAAAACTAATAATTCTTATTTGTTGCTTCTGCCTTCAGTTTTATGTTTTAACGTAGCTGTGTGACACAACTTCTGTTTGAGTTTTGACAACCGTGTTCTCTGTCCATTCAATTTTGGTCCTTCAGCCAGTAATAACATTTTGTTGTCTGGAAAAACAAAGAATTGAAAACTTTACATGTAACACAGTTTTGCAGAGAAAGCAATATAAATCAATGTTGATTATTTACATCTTGTGAATCAACACTATAATAAATTATTGTGGACAATGATATTTATTTAATGCTTTCCGGTGGTTTATAGAGAAATATCGGTGGATTAAAACTGATAATTTCACTGTTTCAAACAATGAAAATGATCATTGAGAATTATCAATAATTTTCACTGTTTACTGTGAACTATTTGACAAAATGACAACATAATCCCAACAACATTCTTAAGTAAAACTCTTTAACAATGTATATAAACTGCGAAAAAAGCATAAAATAAAAAGAAAGTTTGTTGGATTCGGTGGAATATCGATTTTATTTCACTCGTGATCATAGAAAAAATATATTTTCAATCGTGATTGCGCCACTTGGAAAATATCATTGTCAATGATCACTCATGAATTAAAAACGATAATCCACCGAATCCAACAAATATCCTCTATATAATAGACAATCAAATAGCATTCTCAATGATATGACATTTGTAATTACTAAACATGTTGTGTCATGTGAATCTAATACCTTATTGAAATAAAATATTTAATAATTGAACACAAAAATGCTGACATGACAAACTTTCAATCCATGATGTCTTGTTATTGTCAGCCTGAATTCCGATTGGTCTATATTAAATTATATTATTAAACAGTTAATTGATCTACACCACAGTCGCATTTCTGCATAGAAAGAACAAAACAATTAATCTTACCAATATAGTTTTATTCATGGATAAAGATTATTGTCAATATCTATTGCCGCCTTAAAGAGTCTTTTGATGATCTTTGCTTTGGCAGACACTTGGCTGAAATAATTTGCGTTCAGATTTATCCTGAACGCGAATTATTTCAGCTGTCTTCATTCATGACCAACAAGTTCTCAACTCACATTTCAACCGTCTCCATCCAAAATAACTTATTTTTGCGTTTACTAGTAACGGAAGGAGAGTGTCGGCAAAACAGCAATCTGTAGCCTTCCACACGGGTCTACACGTCGTTTTCCAATGTTTGTTTTTGTTTCGATTCACAACTAGCATTGTCTTTGTTAATCCAAATAATTAGACGTAAATCGACCTCATATTTATAGGAATTTGTTTTTTTTGCGATGTTTTCCTTGGCTGACAGAACGCGCGAAAATTACGTTATGCAATTTTTCAGACTGTGTCACTATTTTTTTCGGTAACAAAATACGTATATTTAAGTAGTCGTATTTTATGTATGTTGCATTTACGATTTCGTTG
The DNA here is from genome assembly GCF_020536995.1 of Dreissena polymorpha. Lineage (NCBI taxonomy): Eukaryota > Metazoa > Mollusca > Bivalvia > Myida > Dreissenidae > Dreissena > Dreissena polymorpha. The sequence goes on from NC_068359.1 coordinate 66,190,113, forward strand.
ATGAAACGGAGTTTATGTAAAATCGTAAACGACTAAATTAATCTCGATACATAATTTACGATCGTATAAAAATACGTAATTATTGATGAAACGGCCCCCTGTCTCGTAAATGGTTTTTCAATTATTACGCTATTTGTATAGATATTTGACCTTAAATTTTGAACTATGTACACAACCAAAATGGTGAAGAATAGTTTTAGCTCAACTATATAATAAAATGTTTTTAATTAAGACACTTAAACAACATATTTTTACAATCGCATATATTTTAATGCACTTTAAAACAATGACTCGTTACTGGTTGCACTTTTGAAGACATCCGTACATTTATTTTTTTTCCCAAAAATATTCACTAATCAACTTTTAAAAACTGACATTTATTTTTTAAAGAAGTATATATAACGAACACATTTTGGCGAAGACATGCTTATTATGTCAACGTATGATATCAAAACGGTTTTTATGTAAAGTTTGAATTGCAAATAACCATTCATGTCATATATTTTCTTTTCTGGTCATTTACTTCTGTCTAAAAATGCAAAATTACATAGCAATTCATATTAATATTTTATTATATGCTGCATTAAAACCCGAAGACATCAATTGTCGCTCATAAGCCGGATTCACTCTTTAAATACAACGCATACTTCGGGTTGTCTCTAAAAGCATGTATGCAATGTATGTATTTAGGAATACATAAAAAAGAAACCCATACATATTTTATAACAAATATTTATCAGCAAAATTTAAATTTGGTAAACGAAGTAATATATTAGCAAATAAAATTATATTTTGGCAAGGCGAAGGCAATTATGTCCGTTAAATGTTGTTGTCGGTATATTTTACTAAATCTGAATCAAATTTAAAACATACGCCACAAAGTTAAAACTATTAAGTTGCCAATTGATTTGCGCATCGATTTAAACAATGAATCATGAGTATTGTTGTTTATGTTAGGTGAATTTAAGCGTTATAGAAACACTTGCAGCTTTGTATGCAATACATGTATATCTATTCAGGATAATAGATATATTATATTTACATAACCGAATAAAAACTATTTGCTATTAAGTGTTAATACAGAGTTACTATAATTACATAATAAGAATAACAATATGACATTTTGAAACATTCACAAATTACAGATGACCTTAAAACATTTGATTTATAAATCGCATGTACACAAGGCTAAAATGAAGCAAATAACACGTGGATCTGTTGTAAAGACATCTATATGATTACTATGTTTAGGTTTGGCTCTGACCTAACCCTGGTTTCAAAGCGAAAATGTCAGAATTCGTATAGTTTGGATTTGAAAAGTGTTTGTGAGCTGAAAGAAAATATTCGTTGATTTTTAGTGTTTATTTGCTTTCAAATATCTTTAAGGATAAAAGGAAGTTACACTATCACCACATACATCCACAATTATTTTAATCGTGACAAAATTGATAAACATCGGGCTAATATGTAATACAGCATGCAGGAGATGATTCATATTTTACAATATTACACCTCAAACATATTGGTCCTTCTATATCTATATGACTGGTTTCAGTCTATAAAATGCGATATAGTAATCTAATAGTATATGGACCGGTCACTATTTTTGTACATGGACCGTTCGGGGTTACACACTACTAAATTTCCATTGTTTTACTGTAAAATGACGTCATTTGTTAACGAAATGACGTCATTATTCCTGCCAAATTCTTCAGTTTATCTATTTCAGATCTTAACCATAAACAATCGTACAACACTGTACAATGGTAAAGGGGAAACTCTTCGGTGTAATATAAGAAATAGTAAACTCAACTTCGGTCCCAATGGCATTGTGCTGTTACACTTTTGTTATTTATGAAGTTGGGCTAGAGCTAGGTGCGGAGGGCGCAGATATGTACAATTTAGTACGGGTTTGGTACGGTCTATACCGGGTTTTAGCTTTTCGCGTTGTAGAAGTTGTTCCCCTTAGATAAATGTTCACCACTGGAAAATCATATACGTTTAGGCGGCTTTTTGCAGGCAAAGTGATTTTCACCCAAAATAGGTCCCCTTTATGCCCCCACAGTGTAAGTTTGTGTTTTATATGATGTTATTATATAATTACTTTGCATTATGAAAGTCGCAATCCTGTATTATTCTTTGTGAGGTTATTTTTTGTCGTGTTTTTAATGGTTGTGACGTCACGTTAAATTTTACTATTTGTTTAAGAGAGTGATTATTCCTTTTGTATGTAAATCTATCTGTTATTCAGACATTATGCTATTATATAATGAATAGGACAGTACATTTTTGCTGTTTATGAATAGGACAGTACATTATTGCTGTTTATAGGTCTCAGGCCAAGGCATATATTTTTGCCTGGGTTCATGGTTCGTTTATGCATGCATATAGTACCGGTCCGTCCGGGAAATTAGGTTTTTCCAGGTCCGTCCGGGAAAATTAGTTTCTTTCAGGTCCGTCCGGGAAATTTAGGTTCTTTCAGTTTATCTGAAATTCAGCTAAGGCACATGTTTTTCTGAGTTTAAGGATTAATAGATTAAGGCATTTCACATTCTGATTTGTTTATTAGGCATACATGTATGATATTCATATTATGATCATGTATGAATTCTGTATGGTGGACTTATTAGCGTTATTTGTATACTTTCAGTCTTTTACCTTGGCTCTCCGGGGCGACATAATGAATAAAAGGAAGAAAAACAAACATTAAGGCTTTGTCATTATAGTAAAAGAACTGTTACTCAGTAAAGATGGATAACTTTCTAAGAACTATACGCGCCATCCGCAGACGTATAGAGGCAAACATTCTTAACATCGAAAAATATAAATATAACAAAGTGGTGTTACTTGAAATACAATCAACTTTGGAAGAAGAATTGTCAAATTTTACTGTAAAATGGGATGAATTTCACGAGTATTTATCGATCATAGAAAATGAAATCCCTGAAGCAAAGGCGGAAAAAGGTGCACAAGTAGTCTTAAAAAAGGCTTTGGAAGAAAAGGTAGAACTCTCAGTTCGTATAATAAACACACTGCTAACTGCACCTGACAATGCTGAGGAGGATGAAAGCTCCGTCAGTGGTAGTAGGCGTTCCTCACGATCAAGTAATAGTAGTAGATCAAAGGCGATAAGTGATGCTGTAATAGAAAGGAAAGTAAAGGCCGAAACCGCTCGAGCTAGATTGCAGTATGTGGAGGAAGCGGAAAGATTAAAAAAGGAACAGTATGAATTAGAATTAAGCGTTCAGAAGAGACGAAGTGAAATGGAATCCAACTTGAACATATTGAAGTGTAAACAAGAGGTTGTGGAATCAGAGGCAGAGCTGAGAGCTGTAGAAGAAATGTTGAATGAAAATTGTAGTGTTAAAAGTGAAGCGGTGAAGTCTGTTTCATCCATCTCTAAGAAAAGCAAAAGTGAAATAGTCAATGACTATCTGAACAAACTCCCGGCCAGGCTAGATTCCCAATCTAAGATACAGCAAGACACATTTCACTTAAGGCCAAGTGCTCCAGAATTTGTCCCTCAAACAACTGCGAACTTTGCTAACTACATGGTGAAGAAAGATCTCCTCCTTTCAAGAGTCACTAAATTCAATGACAGACCTGAACAGTTTTACACATGAAAAATTAGCTTTCGGAGCATTTGCACAGAAATAGAAACAAATGACAGAGAAGAACTTGACTTACTTCTGAAGAATCTTGGCCCAGAGTCCGGTCGCCAGGCTAACTCCATTCGTAATGCGAACCCACATGATGTTCACGGAGCGCTAGAAAAGATATGGGAGCGATTAGATCTTCGTTTCGGTGCTCCTGAGCAAGTGGCCGACAGTTTGCGCCGAAGAGTTGATGCTTTCCAGAAAATAGGAAACGAAAAAGAAAAGCTGTATGATCTAGCTGATTTAATTGAAGAGATTAATAGTGTGAAGAGCAATTCCAAATACAGTGGATCAATGTCATTTTGTGATTCTTCCCTAGGTGTCAACTCTATATTGTGTAAACTACCATCGTTTGTTCAGAATAAATGGGTTGATCACTGCAGCAACTATAAAATAAAGAACTATGTCATGTATCCACCATTCCAGGTTTTCGTGGACTTCGTTAGAAAGATGGCGGTTCGTCAGAATGACCCTAGTTTTAATTTACATGCACTAGGTAAACCGGATACGACTAAAGCAATTGAGAAGTCTAGTAGGTTAGGATCAAGAACAGGTGTTTATAGCAGAAAGACAAACGCACATTCTGACAATTGCAAAACTAAGAACAGAACGGAACCATATTGTGCCATACACGGACAAAATTCTAGGCACGAACTTAAAGACTGTAAATCGTTTTTACAGAAATCCATTCAAGAAAAGAGGGAAATTGTAAAGAAGCAAGGTTTGTGTTTTAAGTGCATGACATATAAACATTTAGCGAGTGAGTGTAAAGTCCCAGTTAAGTGTGAAAGGTACAACAAATCTAGGCATTGTACTGCATTTCATATTGACACTGAAACGTTAAAAAACCAAGGCGGGGAAACACCGAGGTCCAGTGAGCACGGCGGGGAACCTAAGAACCAGGTCAGTCCCAGATGCACGGAAATATGTGGAAGTGTTATTGGCGGCAAATCTTGCGCTAAAACAATGTTAGTAAGTGTATATCCAGAAGGCGAGAGACACAAGGCTATTCAATGTTATGCGGTCGTCAATGACCAAAGTAACAGGACATTAGGCAAAAGTGAAATCTTTGATCTTTTTATTAATAGTTCTACTTGTGTACAAGAAAACTATACGCTTTCTACATGTGCTGGAAGTGTGAAGACAATAGGTAGGCGTATGTCTGGTCTTGCCATTGAGTCTCATGATAATACATGTGTTTTGAAGTGTCCCGCAGTTCTTGAATGTAATGACATTCCAGACAATAAAGGTGAGATAGCAACACCAAATATCGCGAGATTATATCCACATCTGAAAGACATTGCCCACTTAGTGCCGGAGTTTTGTCCGGAAGCTGAAATTCTACTCCTAATAGGTCGTGATATGTCTGAGGCACACCACGTTTTAGACCAAAAAGTAGGAAATAACAGTGAACCTTATGCACAGCAACTTAGATTAGGTTGGTCTATCATTGGCGAGACCTGCTTAGGAAAGGTTCATCAGTCAAACACAGTAAACGTGAATAAGATAAGTGTGTTGTACAACGGCAGGAGTACTATACTACAGCCATGTGAGAACGTCATTAAAGTTAAAGAAATTGATGTCTTTACACGCACACCCGATGATGACATTGTAGGCATGTCACAAGAGGACAAACAGTTTGTCAAAATTATGGACACCAGCATGAAGAAAATGTCTAATGGTCATTTGTCGGCTCCGTTGCCTTTTAAGGAACAAAGACCTAGACTCCCGTCAAATTTTGGGCAAGCAAAGCATCGGACAGAAACATTAGTCAAACAGTTGAAGAATAATCCTGCAAAATGTGAACAGTTTGTTGAATTTATGGGGAAGATGTTTAAGAACAACCACGCAGAGTTAGCGCCATCCGTTGCCCAGGGTGATGAAGTCTGGTATCTCCCTATATTTGGGGTATTCCACCCGAAAAAGTCCGACAAAATTAGAGTCGTGTTTGATTCAGCAGCGAAATATCAAGGAACCAGTCTTAATGATGTTCTATTGACAGGTCCTGATCTTACAAACAATCTTGCCGGAGTCCTTACAAACTTTCGAAGAGAAAAATATGCGGCGATGGCAGACGTCGAGCAGATGTTTTTTAATTTCGAAGTGCATGAGGAACACAGAGACTTTCTGCGTTTCATATGGTTCCATGAAAATGATATGTCTATGAGAATCTTGCCAGTCGGTCCACTCCTTGAGTAACCTTTCAGGAAGTTGATCATCCCAATCGAGTGTCTGATTTTGCATAGCCTGTTTATTCACTTGACAAAACCAGGTATGATACGTGTAGCAAAAGCATGATATCAAATTGACGCGTGTGCGCAGAGGGTAATCAGATTGCGTGCTGCGGGTATTCAGATTATCACCTTCAATCGGAGCCGAGTTAATAAACACCCCGCTTATAAGATAACAGAATTAAAACATTCAATCAGGTGTGGTGTAATACAAAACTCCGCTGATAGTTTACCTGTGCATTCCGTTGATATTTCTATTATGACATAACAAAAACACAAGTTAAATGCCCCGTCTTTTATATTTCTTATAAATTTTAATGAAAATCATACCTGTTTTTTATTATTGTTCACATTTGTTATAATAATCATTATATTGAATAATGTAACTTAACTACCTTCTTTGCATATGTATGTTTAATATAGATGTATATATAATTTTCAATTTGTTTATTCTATGCTTTTATAGTATGTACCACCTATTATGTAGCATATATTTATATACACATTCCGACCAAAATGCAGGTGTATGTACTGGATTTTTTACTATTATTACTTTCTATTATCATTATCAGATTTGGAATTGAGAGAAACATACTCATTTACAGACAAGCTTATATAAAGCTGACTGCTGTTCAGTTTTATTTTATTACAAACAGCTGCAAATTTTTACTTTTTGTTTATATTCTTGGCACTATTTCGGCCTATTTTTTATTTTATTTTATGAAATTCAAAATGTGGCTCTTACAAGAGAATGCCTCCACGTGGCAAGAGCTGGGCAACATATTCATAATGTTGGCAAACTACCTCTTGATATATATAGAGAAATTTAGTGTTTGTACAGCGGGAATTTCGGTACAGACGCGCGTTTAAGTTCTAGTGAAGAATTACCGAAATCCCCGCTTATAGGCAACGTATGCTATCAAGAATGCTTAATAATTAATATGAATATCATTATTTGCCCATTAACATATATGCGAGACCAAACACCAATCATGCCGATGACATATTGAACCTTCAAGGCGAAACTATTGTGGATTTAGGTACTCGGCGGGCGAATGTAGAATTACCAAAATCCCCGCTTTCAACAGTAGTCACCAAAGGGGAGATTGTTGTTACGTTTTTGTCTGTATCACTTATTTCTACTATAAGAAAGCACTACCACGATTTTGTTTGACACTTGAAGGCTTGTACAGCGGGGATTTCGGTACCGGCGCGCGTTTATATTCTTGTGTAGAATTACCGAAATCCCCTCTAAGAAGCAACGTATTCTGTCAAGAGAGCTTTATTATTAATATTAACATAATTATTTGCACACTAACATTTAAGCGATGTCAAGGCTCGGCAGGCGTATTTAATGTTAACGGGGATTTCAGAGGAATACGGGGAAATCGGTAATTACGCGGATTACGGTATTTCGGAATTTCGGTATTTCTACACACCATTTAACAGCAATGTAAATAAACTGATTGTTTATAAACACAATTGACTTGGTGGGCACTGTATTTTTAGCTCAAAACAAGTTGTATTGCTCATTTTTATAGTAATGTCCAATAGCATATATATATATATTTTTTCGTTAACCTTTATAAATAAAAAATGCAAACAATATTTAAAAATCGGTAATAATTAACGGATCGTAAACTTTTATGAGCCTTTAAGTTTAATAGTTTAATAGTAATAAAATAAGTTCATAGTCGTTCACCCTTCTAAGAATGTATCACACGGAAACTGTTTAACGTGCATTACTCAGGATATAAAATATAATCATACTTATTGCAAGATGTTATAGCAATCAGTGACGGAAAGCTAATTACACTGTCAAGTTGTGAGACAATAATAGATTGTCCTCTCAACGTTGAAAAAGATAAGACTGACAGGCCGACGTACGGTATTTATATGTTATATTTGCATAGCAATCTCATCTACATGGTGTAATATTTCATTATTTAGTGGTGTAGAAACAAATATTTCAATTGACCAATCTAACCAAAATGCGTTATACCACTTGCACATAAATAACGCAATAAGAACCAAAACGGAAGATCGTACAACATAAAACACCCTCCGTTCACTTCGCGTGTACGATCAGGTGGATGGATACTTCAACGATCCATTAAAATAACATATTACCATTTGGTTAAACATAAAATGAAAACAGTCAAATATAAGGCGACACCATTATTTTTTAATTACGATTTCCATAGAAATATTTGCGCCGAAAACGTACGTCAGTTTACTTTATATTTAGAATAGTGTGTCTATACGCACCTTTCAACTGAATGTTATTGTATATTTAGTCAGTATTTCTTAATGTTTAGTCACGTAGCGTTTCCCTCGGTCTTTAACCAACGCTACATTTCGAAACGGTTTTCTTAAACAAACTGCACTCGTTTTATAATTAACATGTCCGATACATGCATGTTATATTAACGGCATCCTAATGGAATACCACTTCGATTTGCTTCATGTCTATAACGGTTTTAATTGAAAGTAATGGGTTCATGTTAGAACGTTCACAGTGGATTTGAATATTGTGTTGATTCCCTACGTCTTAAATGTCGAAACGCATTTTTATCATTTAGATACCTAAACAAATTTATATTTTTATATCAGACTTTAACATTGGAAATTTAATTTTAAAAGCAATTACCCACACTCATTTCGTTACCTCGAAGAAGTCTAAGAACTGCAGTAGTGTCATTGTTGAGATTTTGCTTTTGACATAAAATCAAACGCTTGTTACGGACCAATGCACCAAATTCATGAAAGTAAGTTAAAAAAAGTGTAATAAACACGTATTAGTTCGAGTATAAGATATCATATATTGTTCTGTACAACTATTGCATAAATTAAATTGTATATATTCTTGCATCCGATTATCTTTCAAAAAAAAGTATATAGGCTAAATTTTTATTGACGTCAAAATGTCAAAGCAATCAGCAGCGCGTCAACTTCATACATGAAGGCATTGTTGTATTATAATATATCACACATGGCTACCTTTTTTTGTCAAATAAAAACAGTGTCGATGATGGTTTATATAGTTTATCGCGCATACATATTTTGTTTTTAATAAACAGGTTTTATGTAAAATTAATCTGACTCGTTATAAACTCGTTTATTGAAATTATATTCGACGTGGCGAGTAAATAATTCAATTCACCGATGTTCACGTCTACTTCATTTATATGATACTCATATGCATCAATATCAAGACATGGGCAGGAAAACATGACACAAAAACAAGCAATTCATAAATGTATTGTTTCAATAAAAGAATTGAGATGTTTAAAAAAGACGTTTACCGTGAATATTTATTTGAATATATCATTATATTTGATTGTAATATAATTATTTATTACATCATATTGTACACATAGTAAACGTACGAAACAGGATAAAAGTGTACTATATTTGAAAACGATAACTGTTTGAAGAGCAGAAGCCTCATAATTTAGACATACACATGTTATACAAAAAATCACAAACACTACACTGTCATATATTACTTTTTAGTTTTAATTAACTTCTTTATTGAAAAGAAGTGCTTATCGTCCTTATATATTGCGGAAAATCTCAGCACAGTCTCAACGTTTGTTTCCCTTTTTACCAAAAGACCTTTCACGAGCATTCACGGATATCAGGTTTCTTAAACATAATGGTGATATAAACAAAAAATGCATATCATAGCGGCAACTGTATTGTGACAACGTTTAATACGTACGTCCTGTTCAACAAATGCACACATCCATGGCGACAATATAAGTTAAATGGAAAGAAAAAAAACCATGATGTAACGCACTTAAACTCAAATTAATTAAACGTTTAACGGAAAAACAAACACGCATTAGAATACAAAAAAGTTGATCAGATGTATACCTCATTGCATGTTTACGATCATTAGAAACAAATCGTTTTACTGTATGAATATTTATTTTAGTTTATTACCGATTTTACGAGACGCTTAGGTACAACGTTAACAATCTAGTGAAAAAGAAAAGAAATATCCGGACGTTTTTTTATGTATAAAACACAAGACACACTTTTTATTTACTTTTATCTCACTAATTTTCGCAACAACTAAAAAGGTACGATGCTTTACGTTTAATACGTTTCATATTACTCAAAGGCCTTACATCATTTGGATATAAAATATTCGGAAGATCTATACAAGCGCAAGTATAAATGGGCAATCCGACCGTTGTGGGTATACATTACATTATTTACTTCAATATATCACATCATATTATTTAAAATATATGCATAGTGTGCTCAATTATATATATGCAGTGTAAACAATAACACTCGTTTGCCGAAAACACCAAAAATAGAGTACACACTTCTATAAAGGGCAAACACACAAGCTTCATACGTGTCTAAAAGTTGAGATTTCTAAAAATATTGAACGGCAATTGTGCTCTTTTCTAAAATTTAGAAGCCCACATGTGTTTGACCAGACTAATACAACACATCGTAAACAACGAGCTTAAAATTACACCAATTACAGTTGTACGTCTTCTAGTCAGCGTAAATAAGTTTTTTGGGAGGCAATGCTTTCTTTAGTTGCATAAAGAGTTTTATCTATATACACGAAGTGCACTAAAATGTGTACTACCAACGGCTATGAGGCAATTGGCATAGAAAACGTTTCGTCCATTTAGCAAGATGAAGTTCTGAGTAAAGCTACAAACGGTATGTTGTTTTGAATACCAACGCATAATACGGCCGGGTTGTCTCTTAATGAATGTATGCAATTCTTTTTAATGAATAAATAAAAAAAAACATACATAAGTTATTACAAATCTTTATAATCAAAATTTAAATTTGATAAATGAAGTAATAGATTCACAAATAAAAGGACTTGTTTGAAAGGCAAAGGCAAAAATGTCCGTAAGAATTTGTTATCTGTAAATTTGATCAAATCTGAATCGAATTATATACAAACGTCCTATAGTTATATATATTAAGATTCCTATTGATTTGCGCATCACTTTAAACAAAACAAGCAGTATTATAGTGGTTTAAGAAATGTGAATGTGATTGTTATACAAAAAAGCTGCAGATGTATATGTATTATATGTAATACATATATTGGGTGTGCTTACCCGAATAAAAAAATATGTTAATACAGATTAACTTCATTTACATAATTATAATAGCAATCGGACGTTTTGCACCAAAATATAGATGGTCTTTAAAACATTAGGTTTCTATGATCTATATCGCATGTACAAAAAGCCAAAAGACAGCAAAAAGCAATATTCCCTGGACTTTAAATACATATGTATTTGATGTAAAAGCATGTATATGAATATTTTGTTCAAGTTTTGGTCTGACCCAACCTTGGGTTCAAAGCGAACATGTGCGAAATCGTTTAGCTTTGATTTGAAAATTATTAGTGAGCTGACAACACTTAGCTTTAGCTAAATGATCTTTCAAATATATTCAGCTGAGTAGTTCCATTTGTTTTGTTGTGTTTATTTTTGCTATTAACCGAGCAAAGCATGTTATGCAATATAATTTTTGAATCTGATTTTGAATGTATGTATCAAGCACCTAACCGAGTAAATTTAATTACTCGCTATTACAACTCCAAAATTAGAGACATCTCTTGTCTTATTATTTCAAATCACATTGGCACAGTGTGTGGGCTATGTATGAAAACCCTATACCATGTACCAGACCCTTATCAAATATAGTTGTTCCAAATGCAGAAGTATACATACATTTGGTAAAACTGACACAACCGGGAATTGCATACTTGCTTATATACATCATTTCTAACATTAACTGCAATTTAGGACGTGTTTAAGAAGATTTTATTTGAATGCAGTGTGTAGATGACCGTTTACTGAGCTTTACATATACAGTATTTTGTGATCGAGTATATTCACTAATTGGTTAATGCTAAATAATATGAGTTCACTCATTTAATATTATATACACACGTTGCGCGCAATTGAGCGCAAACACAAATAAACATGCATGCACCGTACGACATGGCTTATTCAATGGCACATGTTTCATCGCAGCGTGAAGTCACTACTCGTTGGAACAACATTGACTTAAAGTTTTCGGTTGACTGTTATATTAGAACCTCGTTCATATGATTGGCATGTGGAAATACACTTATGCAAGAGAAATTAATTATATAAATATTCGTTTCATGGGCCTGGAATTACCACTGTGTGTTGTGTTTTTTTAGAGCGTTTAGTAGCTTACATAATCAGCTTTTTATCATTTTTATAGCTATATTGACACCCGACCATTCATTGTGCAATACGAGTCAGATATTTTAGTATACGTCCAGGTTGTACTTTTAATAGTAATCATGGACACATGCCAAGTACAACCCTGACTTATAATTACACGATGCCTTGTATTATTTATGTTGAACAAGGACATTTCTATAGGTCAACCTACGTATGTTTTCACGTTTGAAATGTTGAAATGTAATGTTTTCACTATTTTAAATAGTTCATTACGAAATAATCACTGTCACAATAAGACACTCTGCACAAGGCATCTACATATGCAAACTGTTTTTAAATACTTGTCTTAGAACAATAAAACGAAACCCAAAATAGATGAGACGTATTAAGAAATATGTGTCCTGGCATTTCGTTGATGGTTAAAGTTCGTATGCGTTACATTGTGTTCTGAGTTGTTAATACTCGTTTTCAACAAGCTCTTATGGTCTTCACAGATAGCTTGTTGTTGCTTTTTATTGCAGATGTATAATGTATCACTTTATCTTTGAAAGCCATATCAGTCGTTTAACAGGCGCATGATTACATAATTGTATTCACATTAATAATTGCTTATGTTCGCAAGAGCTGATAACTTACTACACTTTGAACATGTGAGTACAAACAAGCCTGTAGTTGATGTAGGGTTCACAGTACATGCGGTTATTCTATTCTGTGATCTAGACTCTTTCACACGCGCGATTTTGTTACACAAACACACATTCTGATTATCGTAGGACAGGGACTCGAGAGTATTCATAGGAGCCCATCCGATATAGGAAGCTAGCATGTATAGCTAAGTCATGCTCGATTGGTCAATGTCGTCTCGGGTACTACTTAAATGTACCCGGGTACTCTAAAGGATACTTAAATGTACCCCAGGTACGGAACATATGCTGAAACGTAAGCGGGAATTCTCATGCTAATTCGGTCGTAAACGGCTCTTTGTTTTAAATTAAATATGTTAATATTTATGTCAATATTCTGTAAAATTGCCTCTATTTCATCAAAACTCGTCAAAGAAGCATGCTGAGGCCGGTTTTGTTCATGGAAAATTGTATTTCGTATTTTGTAGCGCGTTTTTTCGACTTCGGATTTTGGGTTGGGCACAGTCCTAATTGGCCGGGTACGAGTTAGTAAATTTTCCGTGCCCGGGGTATATTTAAGTTTACTTAGGAGTACCCGGGGTACATGTAAGTAGTACCCGAGTCTACAATAACCAATCGAGCCTTAGTAATTAGGAGAAAGGTAGCTCGTTTGGCTTAATCTTATATAATTAAAAATTATTTAGCGCGTTTGTTGTTTTACATATATGCATACACACATGAAAACAGTCCAATTTGCAATATTGCAATTCTAAGTATTACTGGATCATATTTGTTGCCACGAGTTATAGTAAAATCGTAATTTTAGATACCCATTATCAATAAGTAAAAAATACATTGTTGCACCTGTTCGTAAATGTGTTTTCGTTTTCATGGGATGGGACACCACAGTCACAAAAGAAGAGAGAATATAGATTAGTGAGAAAGAGAGACTTTCGTCTGAAAGTCGTGTATACTGTTCTAAATACACACATGTATGTTGGATTAGTAAGTTATTTTTTTTACTTTGCATAAATCTGCGAACGCGGCCCTTCAATACTTTAAATTGGCCAATATACACGAGTTATATATGAGGCAAAGTCGCTCGTGTATTCGTCCGGTCTCATGTCCGAATCAAAAGGTAAGATCAAACTATATTAAAATGTATTTTATTGAAAATGTGTTTTACTGGTTTGTATTAATAATAATAGTTAATCCCTAACGGCGCGCGTCTAAAGTAGAATATAACTGCATGGAGTATGCGTTTTATTTATATACACAATTCACAACACGCCTTCGACTTATAGACGTAGAAAATAATATGTATACATTATTTGCTGGCAACACGGTGTCTACACGTGAATTACTCACGCGGCAAATAACTTAGTATGTATTATCGTAGCCAGACACTCCATTATATTCCAACATGCCAATAAACAGTAAAAAGAAAAACTGTATTTCATGTTTTTATCATTTTATTTTTCACGAAAGATAGTATTTTGCATTAATATCTATGATAACAACATAATTACTGTATCATAAGCAATAAAAGAAAAATAAATTTGGCAGAATGCTTTTTATCGTATATCAAAGCTAGATACATGGAAGTGGGAGTGATTATCAAGAGTGAGTCATAAACTTATATAGCTGAGGATTTTGCCCCAATATGTCAAAAACTATGCTCTTTGTTATCATATCTTTTGGGGGGCATGTTGAAACCTAGTGACTACACATTCGTTTACGAGGAAAAGTACAACGACGAAATTAAGCTAATATAAATATTCCTTAACGTTATTGATTGAAACAATCAGTAACAATATAACATGATATTTATACGACATGTCTGAGGCTTTATAAGGCAGGTTATTGTGACATCTGAAAAACAAAAACTATCTGTCTGATAAAACGCATGAATTGATTTAAACGGACGATTTTTGTGTATCGTATTTTGCAATCTCTATTTATGTAGCATTCTGTTCTTTGGATCAGTACACGATTTAATAAAAGATTAAAATTGATTGATTTATTTAAATAGTTCTAGTGTGATTTTAAAACGGTTGTGTTTGATCTGTTTAATCCAAACTTATTGTAAAGCTTTGTTCATACTTCCGGCAACTGCATTCAAACACTTGGGCATATTGCGTACAGCAAACATCATACGAAGAAATGCACTATTGGAATGATATCAATTGCGCTATACAAGTATCATACTGAAGCTATTCGAGGTAATCTAGAAGTTCATTATGCAAGTATCAAGGGATGTCAACACATTCGGTAATAAAATACCCAGTTGACGGGAAAGAATTATTATTGCAAAGCGAAATTTACGGCATTAACGATTCCAATTAATTCTGGATGTCAACAAAAGTGAATGATCGCCGATAAGCAAACACTTTCTATTATCGGAATATGTGATTTATTGTCTCTTCCTTCTTTGGTGTTACTGAATTCTGTATCAAATCGTTCACATAGCGTATGATTTGAATGATTTCTACAGCTGCACTTTTTCGTGGCCTGAATCTGATTTAATTGCTTAGATTTGATTATTATGGAAGGGAAAGACGCCAGTCATGTTGCACGTCTTGAGTATTCAGCTGATATGTTTCATGTTGAAATTATAGATTATACATACATATCAAATAATATCCGGTCAAATAAACAAGGTTTGATATTTTATGTTTCAGAAAGTAGAGAAATCTCAAATGTTCATCTTTTGCATTTTCCAATCAAAACTGTTCAATTAATACAAAATTAAATGTTCAAAATATACAATACACGTTTACTTGTATTTTTAAATCGCATACACAACGCACAAAACTTTGCCACAACTCTAACGCTTCTTTACAAAGGTGAATGCCAAAGTATAACAATTTGCAACAGTAACTTTAACGAACTGCCCATTTCCACTGTGAGGATGTAAACACATCTAGATTGGTCAACGCGTATCTTAACATCTTGCAATGTTACAAGTTTACATTGGAACAGTTGTAAAGTATGTTATCTACACGCGGTAATAGCAACAACATTAGTTTTCGTCTTAGCTAGGAACCAATGCTACGCGTACAGGCCGGGAACGATTGTGGAATGACGTCACACAAAATTTTTAATGTAAACATTGATTCTTTTGGTGCAATAACGAACGTAGTCAACTTCGGTGAATAAAGTATGTATTACAAATGTTTTTGTATCAGAAACTTTGGGATATTGTACCGATATTATATTAAATTTGTAATATATGCACTCAAGTAATTGTCTTTTTAGGGGGTTGCAGCTGTTTTTGACAGACTTAATAAGTGGGTGGGGTGAAATAACACATTTTCAAGTAGCAGATTTCATTAGTTTTTCTTTAATTTCAGGATAGCAATTCACACATAAATGTTATGTTTTATATTCATATTTTGGTATCCTTAAAATATGCCTAAATGTCATGGCAAATTAGCATGATGATGATGGTCCTGTTCACCAAGACTTTGTTTGTGCATGAAAGTGATTAATGTCCAATGCAAGTGTATACTAAAATATCTTCCAGCAAATAATCTGAACATATAAGTATAAGTTTCTAGAACATATATTTAGTCTGTACTGAAAGTATATCAAATGAAACAATTTGTACATGATGGAATACTGAATTAATTGTGTATTGTTCAAACTTATTTAATTAAACTGAACATTTAAAATAAACCACGGGGTGTAAATTTTAACTAATATCTTTTTTAACAAACAAGTTTTGTTAAAATAGAAGATTTTCTTCCTATTCACTTGTCTTGTTTTAATATCATGATTCATAGCTCTGTAAGCTCTGTGCGGACTTCACATGCTATAATGGGATGACTCTTCCCGAATATTCCCGCTATCTTGATATAGACTATATATTTTTACTGCACAAATACTTAACAGGTATTTATTTATAAAACAGAAGCACTTGTAATAATACGCGGGTGGTTATTGTAGCGGTGTGACAAAGTATGTAGTCGTTTTGCATGTTTACCTCATAAATTTAAATGCGAAAAGTATAAACTGTCTTATACCTCTTAAAAATATCATAACACAAACTAACCACACGACAAAATCCGATCCAAATCGGAATAGCAATGGTCTGGACAGTAAAAAAGGCGTATAACTATAAATGGTTTATATATATTGGCATGTACTTTAAAAGCTCTTGAGCGGTACATTATGTGTGATAATACTTTAACTACTTTTGCTTGATATAATGCTTACGGACAGTCACACTGTTGAAGATAACAGATTGATTCGCACAGTTTATAGTTCATTGTATAATATATATCATTATACCATTGGGCTGGGTGTTCAACGCAATTATCTTTAAATAGCACACGACATTGTTCAATGAGGCATTATGTTCATTAATAACAATAGAACGACACTATAGTATATACAACTTTGCATGTTTAAGACTGGCCATTATTAAGATGTTCCAAAACAAGTATCGGGAAAACTGGTCTTACAATTGATCCTTTTTTGTTTATTTGAAAATTAATACAATACAATTGTATTTACATAGTTTTAAATGTCTATAATTTTGACATATCTTCATGTACGAACACTATTTTCAATTAATCTTAATGTGCATAACATATGTAATAATCTGTATTGCAAATTGTATGGAATAACATACAAGTATTATCATCAAATGTATCATCAAATGCATCCCATACGTGCATATACTAACGAATTGTAATTCACGTCAATAATAAAACATTTCGAACGATTGCCTATTACACAAACACAAAGACCCTGCTCATTGGTTACAGTGTTCGTATCAATGATTTCGTATACCAAGTCATAAGGATACATTACGCATTATACATGTAAAGGCATTATACAAGTAAGAACGTTACTATGCTGTTAGTGCATAAGTTTGGTCAAACAGGCCAAACATAACGTCATCATATTATTATCTAAACATGTGTGCTACGAATGATGTGCAAGGTAAACTATAGATATACCTGCGGTGTGATAGGTCAAGTATTTATTAATGTGTATATTAAACCGAACATTAACACAAACGTATATCTTATAACATCAGAATTTTATCAAAATGAATTAAATGTGAAAGCGTAGCCCTGATACATGTTTAACTCATACGTTATCGACAAGAAAGAGTTGAATTTAATATATTTGTAATTATCAGTTCTCAACAATTTTACTTTGATAAATGTATGTATATGCGCTTACGTGTTTGAATCATAGCTAAATTGCTTTCATATTGTTTATATTTATAAAACAAATACCAACAAATTATATTACTCACGTAGAAAATACTGTGTTTAAAAAATTGGTTGGCAACACGGAGTCTACAGCCTTATAACTTCAGAGGCATATAATGATAATGTTCTTTCATGTGTTATTTTCATTTCATTTCTTTCATTGCATACACGATTTTATATGCATTTATATGGCAGGAACATTACGATCTTATCAGAAGCAGTACATGGAAAACTAATTTGGCAGAGTGATTTAATATTTTATCAAAAACGGTTACATTTAACCAGGAGTCGTTTATTTATATTGCTTATGCATTGGCTCCAAGATGTCGAAGCAAATTCTGTTTAGTCTCATATGATGTTTATGACTTGTTGAATAAAGATAGGAAAACAACAGCGAAATACATAAGCCTTACTTTACGTATTCAGTAGTTGTATTGACAAAACACACTTAATACTCATAGAGTAGCTTACGAATCAAATAATAATCACTTGTCATATTCCCGAAAATGGAAACGGTGAAAAAACAACAATCATTTATGCCTGGAAATCCTCGCAAATTGAATGATGTTAAGATAATTCTATTTAAAACATATTTAGTATATACTTAATAAGATAATAAATATACTATATGTGCATCAGTACAACTATCATAATATACGATATTGTTTGAACAGATCGACATCAAATGCATCGAGCGAGATAAGCAGTGACTGATTTTGTATTCTCACTTTAAAGTTAACCTGTCTCGTATGGTATCGATATGTTACTGATTTATATTGGAAAAATAGTGTTTTTTCCCACTTCTACATCGAATTCGCTTGATTAAAGCCCCGTTAATTGAATTTCATCTATAATCAACGGATATGCTAAGTTGTTAGGCTACCTTTTAAACAAACGTAATTCCTTGTATATAACAACTAAATGCTATATTGATGTTATAAAACTTTAAGATTTGCAATTCAATACGAATTTAATTGTAGAAAATAACGCACGGCTCTTTGTCACAGAACGAACTACTGATTTAAAACAAATGATTATTTGATCAGCGGTAATTTTTGGAACGCGGGGTAATACACTGACCTTGGTTACACCACAGTCATTATCAAAGTACGAAAAACACTCATGAACACTAATTGTGTTTAAATAAAAAGATTTATTAAATAAACAGTATAATAATAGAATAATAGATTAGTGCTAATTATAGATCCGGTTTGTCATGCTCGGCACGAAAACGAAAAAGGCTCGTGCTTTTTTTCTCCGGACATACGCCCCCATGACATAAGCCCACCAATGAAAAAATGAACATTTGGGCAATTGCCCCCCCCCCCCCCTCCAGTAGAAATGACAGGTAGGATATAAGCCCCTCAGTGCTTATTTTGCATCTGGACATTTGCCCCCAGTCCTTATTTTAGAAGTGGACATCTTCCCCCCAGTACTTATATCATATGTTGTTTCCATGAGTAGATCTCTGTATTTGTATTCAGTATTGTGTCATACGGGGTCGGGATGTGTTTGGGGAAGGGGGTGGACATGTTTTTGCAGATTTATATAATTTACATTTATGTTTTTACATGGATATCTAGATTTCTATTTAGTGTCAAAATCTAAAATAGAAGTAATCTTATTTTTAGTAGAAAGATTTTTCATTAGATCTGCATAAATGGTTCCAGTCACTCAATTAAATTTAGAATTAACATTTATTTTTTCATTTATTTGTAATGATGATATTAGCATGATATATGCGGAGGAAAATTCATGACTTAAACATGAGAAATTTTAGTTTAAAGAAAATCAATAAGTAATTAGAAATGGTTCCAGACAGATTATTTGGATTTTTTTTCTTTTAAAATGATGATATAAGCAAATGAGTATCAACTAGTAATGATAAAAAACTTGAAACTTAAAATAAGAATCATTCTATTATCAGTTATTCTGCATTTAATATAAATCTAAACAGTTCCATTTTCTATTACATTACTCATTTATCAAGTATGTTCATAAAATGATATCGGTGTTGCAAACCGTGATTTATAAAACATCGGAAAACGCACATAACTATAATTATTTGATAATAACACATCAATTCTAACATAGAGAATAATAGGCTAGTGTTGATTATAGATCAGGTTTATTATGCGAGGCTTAAAAAACTGGGGGGCTTATATCCTACCTGTCATTTCTACTGGGGGGGCAATCGTCCAAATTTTCATTTTTTTCATTGGGAGACTTTTGCCCTGGGGGGCTTATGTCCGGATCTATTTCGCTCTTCAAATGTCGTCACTATGTAAACGCGATAATTCCCATGTCAATGAAATCCCTCTGAAAACACATAATGGAGAAAAGTACAGTACATGCTTTGTTTCTTTAATCCAAACATAAGATCTTATGTAATAAAAAGGGTGTTATTTATTTAGGGGTTAAACTAGTACTAGAATATTAATAAAACTGCGTTATTTATATTCAAGCATAACATGCAACATATCCCAAACACTTGGAGTAAGGATATAAAGTTAACCCTACTGAACATATGACCTTTAAATAATACGGACCTGTGTATTGTACACGTATTTATACAAACTAACTACAAAGCTTGTTTATACTTCGCTAACTGCATGTACCCAAGTGAGCATAATGGATTATGTACACATCATAAGAGTATTTGTACTGTTGCAATGGTAAACGAGCGACATACCGGAATCATATGTCAGTAATTTATTTCGAGTAAACATAAAACTTCATTATGCGAAAATCGAGGGATGAAATAGGAGTAAGTTATTAAATTCCATGTTGATAAAATGAATAAGTGTTGCCATGCGTTCTTAAGCATGCCCTATTTAAATTAATTCCTGAGGTCAAGAAAAGTGAATTCTAGTCGAAGAGCACACATAATTCACAAGGCGTATCCTATTATTGTAATATGTGATTAAACGTCTCTTCATTAATTAGTGTGACTGCATTCGGTATATTATGGTTTATACTGCGTACTTTTCATTTATACCATTTATACAGCTTCAATAGTATCGTGATTCGAATATATATCACATGTTTATTCAATTCTATATAATATATATCTTAACATGCCATGCCATTGTATTTATATCGTAAATGATAACTGGTTTTCGGTCGATGTTTTTATTGTAATTGATTATGGAGTCGCGATTTTTCAAAATGTAACTTTCTACAATTTGTCATGGTATCCAAGTTAACATGCATAATTTATTGCACGCTACTCCTTTATTAACATTATCGTATTAACGAACACATCGTTTGGATTTAAGTTATAGTATGATATTATGCTTATGGCGAGTCGATTGTTGCTGAAACCAACATAGTATTCGTATGCAATTCCACTCGGTGATTTAAACGTTATTTTTATTAACTTGAGACATGTTTTATTATTAATTACAATAGTACGATACTATCATTACTTAGAATAAGCTGGTTACTTTCATTTAGCTAGTTCAATAAAATTATCTTTTACGCTATCTTAATACTGAATACTATATTTTTTTATTTTTGTTTTAAATGTGTTCAGATTACACCATTCCACAGTTGATTGTTTATGCCGTTTAACATGTATATAATCGCGACTATGCATTTGATGGTATGATAATATTATTAAAACAGATTTCTTTTTTTACCAGCGATGAATATTTTGCGATATGCAATCTCGCAGTGTAGTCATGAGCTCATAGTTAGCTTGAGCTTCGTGGTCTCATAATTGGTGTCTCCTGATCACACATCACGGATTCGTATACTGATCTAACGCTTAGCTGGTCGCATACGACAACATACCCATTCTCTCATAATACACATCTCAAAGTCGTAAGCTTGAACTTGTTTAAACACAAAAAGATCAAAAAGAAAAACATTAGCATCGAAGTTTGTTTTCACTGCTATAACATTTCAAAATAACAACATTATACGAGAGCTGTCATACTGAGCATAAATTATAAAAAATGCTAATTCAATGCACGACACATTACGCCTTTTAGTTATAGCGGATATGTATTAAGCATATATACACACTATATATACCATAGTGTACATATTGACTGTGCTTCGAACAGTATTGCAACAAAACACTCGCACAGAAACATGGAGTCACGTATTGTTTACCGTGGCACCAGTTTGCATGCCTCTGTTACTTTGTGTTTGCTGGTTTGATTGTGGTTTCAAAATACAGTTAAAATACACGATATAAGTTATGAAACTAACATAATTCAATTATAACTCTATAATGTGTACACATTAAACAAGCGCTGCTTCATCATGGATTCCAATCATACGAGTCATGCATGTGAAGTGATGTGCATTTATTTTAAAACGATCTTTAGTGTAAAGTTAATCTATTCAGCAGAAATAAGGGGGGGGGGGTAAAGAATAATTTTATGATTGTAAATTATACTACTTCGTACACCATAAATTTTAACAAATAACAATATTTCATAGGAAAAGATCTAACACAAGACAATGTCATAATTCCATGTCAACATACAGCATAACATGACAAAACATAATACTGTGGAAAAATATCATCACACAAATGGGTATAAGAAAGCCATATTACGTTAAGTACAATCGCATTCCAATTATTATTTAATCACTAAAATACATGTATATTGCTGTTTAATGGTAGAAATCTGATGTCATTTTTCTAAATTATCGAAGTAAGTTAATACGAAATATAAAAACGTATGTGAAATAATCAGCAATTTTCTTGAAATATGTTCAGTTCGTTGCGTATGTTTAATATATATATATATATATATATATATATATATATATATATATATATATATATATATAATGCATTTGAGATTACATCATTACATGTATTAGTTTGTATTTGATAAATAAAACCCCTACGTTTCATAAACATACACACACATGTAAGTATTATTTTCAAAAACATAGTTGTGTTTTATAAATTTATTAAGTTTCACCAGTTGTGAACGCGTTTTATTTTAAACATTAACGTATACTTACCCTTTACACGATGACGAGGATATTTATGTATATGTCTAATCAAACAAGATAGCAATATAGCAACATTAAGGTTCAGAATTTAATAAGCAGTAAATGTGCTGACACTGTTGGGGTATTTTTTTAATTGACATGTTTTTGTAATTGGGTATTAAATTGCGTCCGAAATAATGCTCGTTGCTTTATTCCAAATAGTTGTTTACACATTGTGAGCCAAAGTTTGCAGTAGTCACCAGAAGAAGCAATATAACGAGTAGCTTTTATTTTAGAAGAACACGCGAGCTTCATAGTATGTGTGACCCATTTATTCAAATGCCATAACAAAAATACTGTAGTTCAAGCAAACTATACGCTTATATTGTAGTTATATAATTTATATCACATATATTATAATGAGTAAATGCATCGAATTAACAATAATATCCAACACAGCGTGTTTTATGCACATATGGATGTAAGGCACCAATATATTGTGTGTTATTTTAAAATGAACACGAATGTTGATATGTATCGTTGTGGAGTACAATAGATACATTCCATATAAGCAAAACGTATTCATTGAATTATCTTTGTTATACTATCTTAAACAACAAAACCACAATTTAACATACGCTAGCGTACACGTGTTCAATCAAAACCCTTTGTAAACTATAGGAACACGGGAACACATATCCGAAGCAATAGCAAGTGTCATGCAATAAATTTACAGCGAAAAAAGTACGAATTAAAATTAATAATCACGAAGTATTGGCAATATACATATTCAATATATCTTTTAAATGGTCTCATTGACTAAGATAAATATACCTACATTCATGTCTCAAAATACTGTTGGTATAGTTTGACACCATGTTTGAAGCAAATTAGTTATATGCATACATGTTTTATATTTATTTTGTCTTATACATTATTTAGAGAGTTTTTTGTCATTTCTTTTTTTCCTTAACACGTGCTTACACATACAGAAGGTTGTTAAGTAGTTGTTTATCACATGCAGCGATTCATTATGGAAATAGTACACATACTATTTAGTTCACATGCAATCATTTTGTTAAGGTAAGTACTTTTTTGAAAAACATATACTTACTAGATGTCAGTAAGAAACCACAAGCCCACGGACAGTAATAGTCCTTTCATGTGCTACGATTTTACCGAAACAATCGCTATTTCAGCCACGTAAATTCAAGATCAACAGACGAAAAGCACGTTAGCTTAAGTACTATGTATGTTTTTAATCATTAAAACATAGACCACTTCGGTTCAAATCGAATCATTGCAAACTATTATTGCAAGTCAGAAATGAAACACATGCTCGAAAATTTCATGTATTTTTCATTTTTTTTATTTCAACAACTTCAAGGTATTTATAAGCGTAAGTTTATTTTTCACATGTGTGCGCCATCGTGAATAAATCATCACGATAATAAAACAAATAGTTCATATACATTGAATTTAATTTAGATGCATGTTTACAATTTTTCATTAAGTTAGATTAATTTAATTGGTTTTAAACGCGAAACATGCATATAGCGTAGAGCCAAACACATATACCATATAGGCACATGCATTTATATGATAATGGATTATGTTCGTAAAGGGTCAATTGTTTCACCTTGGAAGATACTACACGTGCATTGAAGGTACATGATTTTGATGTAATGTTTCGCATCACTTCTATGATTTAAAATGCTAATACACAAGTAGCAAAATGATACTGATTTGGATGTATATCTACACATATGTGAATAGATCATTAGCCACTAAATGTGTATATGCCAGTAGGTAAACAAATGATTAACACACTCATAGTTGTTTTGTTTCAGACTTCAATTTACAACATCGGCGGGGTTTAATGTCAGATCAGGCTTGACGTAGGGTTACACATTTGATTAGTTTGTAAAATACGGCCATCTTCGTTTTTTGTTGTTTGCTTAGGATAAGTATGAAATTAAGTTAGAACGAAATCCCTACGTTTTTTCCTAAATATGTAACATTTGGAATGCTGATTTAATTTGAATCGAGGCATACAGCGGAAGTTTGTCTCGTAACTCTTCTTTTTTTGTTGAATGGCTGATGACTGATTCAAGTAATGAAATAAAATTCATGATTACTAAATTTGTTTTATTAGTGTTTTTAATAGCACATTTCTTATACTAGCATCATATTGAATGTGTTATTTGTTGTATCGATAGGAAATTATCTGCATGCTAATGCGGCAGCTGTGCCTTGCGCGATATTGAGGTTAAATTTATCGTTTACGAGAAGCAATGCATGCATTTCTAATATGTCTAATTGTATTATTATAATGCGTTTTACTTGGATCCGTTTATTAGTGTTGCTTATGCGTATGAATCCTGAAACATATTGGTCAAACTTACAAATTTTAACGCGTTCATACTATTAAGCAAATTTTATCAATATTCAATAAACTCAACATGCATGTGGTAACATGTTA
Organism: Dreissena polymorpha; assembly: GCF_020536995.1. NCBI lineage: Eukaryota > Metazoa > Mollusca > Bivalvia > Myida > Dreissenidae > Dreissena > Dreissena polymorpha. Next base: position 66,215,504 of record NC_068359.1, read on the forward strand.
TTTATTTATATCGTATTTACTTTTTTTGTAATCAGGATTATTCATTTTTCAAAGTCGATTCCATTATTATCTATTTCTCAAAGAAAAACTCTATTTGAGATGCATGCTAGTTTTTATTTGCTTCATCATCTAAATACCTTCAAACGTTATCGTTGTTGACTTTGTTGTTTAAAAAAAATCAAAACATTCATATTCACAATGAATATAATGTCTCTCATACATTATATTCAGTGAAAATATATGCTATAAGTAATTTCACGTTACAATTGCATATCATATTATTGCCTCCGATTACACATGTTTGCTATTTATTCAGTCAACTCTAATCACAACCACTTGTCCGTAATTGGTATAATACACACATCATCTTTCTAATATAACAGGCGACTTAAGTATTTTATATGTTCGTGAATACGTTAACAGTATACGAACACACTTTGTTTCGTTACTGTATACCATCATTGACGCTGGGATCCAATCAAAAAAGGAATTGGGTGGTACCAATATTTTAATTGCAATTTTCAACAAAAAAACAACACAACAACGCATTATCGTTTAGCTAACACGTTGTTGCACAATACCAGCAACATGTAATAAATAATACATGTAATACAAATATTATAAGAACACATAGAACTGAATCTAGAAGTTCCTAGTTATAATCAAAATATAATTGCACGATTAAGTAAACTGTGTAGGTATTTTAAAATGTATGAACATTCCCAGATATATCATTACTCATTAAGTTGATATATTCGTCATAGTGACTTATTTTACATATTTTCGTAGTCAATTTGTGTTTTAAATTAGTGTTTTTTCATTTGTCCATATATTTGTGCACGCTGCGTTATTTATCTTTGATATGTCTGCATGGTTGTTGTGTGTATATTTATAAACAAAAAGGAACAACAAACAACCATATAACTAATTTAGAAAATAACGTGTTTACAATAATTGGCTGGCAACAGTCTACAACAACATTAGCCACGAGGCCAATGAGTAAATTAATTTTGTAGCAAGAAACGTTAACCATATGCTCAAATTGCAGCACACAGTACGATGTTCTTTCATGTTTTATTATCATTTCATTTCGTAGAATACATACAGATTTAATATGCGTTTATATGGCAGCAACTTAACGATAGTATCATAAGCAAAACATGGAAAACTACTTTGGCAGGTTTTTAAATATCTTTGATATGAAACGGGTACATTTAAATTGGTTTTGCTATCAAGACTAAATCATAAAGTTATATTGCTGAGACATTGGCTCCAATATGTCGAAACATATGCTGTTAAATATCATATGATTCATGTGACTTGTTGAAATCAATTGATTATACATACTTTATGAAATCATGACAAAAACTTCGAAATACATAAAGCTGTCTATAACAATTCATTATTTGTATCGTCAAATCACACTGAATACTCATAAAGTAGCATACTTATGAACTAATAATCAGTTTTTATATGACCGGCTTTTAAAGCGTTGTGGCAAAAAAAAATCATTTTTACCTAGACAACCGCATAAATTATATATGTACGTTTTTAAAACCTATTTATATTTGCTCGATTGCATGGAAGTCTTCGGCTTATTTCAAACGCTCTCGAGTCCGTTTCCTGGGAATAGAACCAATACTTGATTTCTATGGTGGAAATCTAAAGAATGCTCCTACTGTGGGGATCGAATCCGTTACCTTCCGGTTGCTAGACGGATACCCTATCCATTACGCCACGGCGACCTGATTAATGGTAAGATCATTTTACTTATAGCGTATTTCGTATCTACATAAGTAGAAAATTATTATGCTATATGTGCATTCATAAAACGATAATTATATACAATAGTGTTAACAAAGAACGAACATCTTATGCATTTGAGCAAAATAAGCAGTGACGGCTTTTGTATTATGCCACAAACATTAGCCTGTATGAGCATACGGTGGCGATAACTTATGTAAGCCAGTTTAATTAGACAACGCGCTGTTATTATTGTGTTTTTTTTAAAGATGCAAACTTGTGTTTGTTAATCGTTTTATAGAGAGATGTACGCGATAGAAATCAGATAATTCACATATAATCAGCGAAATGTTAAGATATTATTTAAGACAATCGTATTTCCTTCGTAAAAAACAATAACCGGCGATTCGTGTTATTATTAATAATTTAATTTGGGGGTGTAGACAATTGGCATCTAGGAACATGCTTTTTTGAATTGACGAAATATTGGCATGTTTATACATCTGCTTTAACAGTTAATATGTGATGATGTTAAAAATCCCATGCGTATTTATCATTTTCTAATCACTATATTCCCGGTATGAACTTACAAAGGTCACAAAATGTATAAAATCAATCTAACAGTAGTAAATTGATAGATTTACATTGAAGATGGTTCACGTCGATTACGAGTGTTTTGTCCTTGAGGCGGTTACCTATACCACGTGTATATACTTGTAAATCAACTGAAAGCAATCCGAAATATTTATTTTTATGAGCGGAAAATCAACATATTAATATGTTGATTGTTATTTGTGATATTGCTCTTGTTTTTGTTGTTGCAAGTGATGTTGTTTCTTTTTGTGTTCTGTTATGTCTTTGTTTGTGCTAAGAGGTGGGAGGTTTTGTTCCTGTATTTTTGTCCTTTAAACAACAATTTATATAACAAGTATTTATATTGCTGACAAGTAATCGCAGCAACGAAAATACCACAAAGTTTACTTAATTGTTCTCGTGTGTGCTACTTTCTGTTCCATTTTTATGTCTGCGTAGCTTTTATAATCATCATTTTGTTCTAGCCTACATGAAGTTCGTGCAAGAATTGAAAATTAGCATTTAGGGAAGTTTTATGGAACTATAACTCGTTATATATTTTATAATAAATTACGTTAATTCAAAACACATGTATTTCAAGAAATCATATACCCCTAACGAAATATACTGTATAATATGGATTTGCAAACATTCAAGATACGTATTCACTCTGTTAAAACATCATTGCACGTGCTTAAAATTTTGAACTTAATATTTTGTTTCGTTATACATGTTCCTGACATTTTGTTGTAAATTATTTATAGGGCTTTAGCCCGCGTGCAAATAAACACCAAGTGTGCCAATAACCACTAAACGCACACTTCCTCCATATAATGACCTGTTTATTGCATATGTTCATCATGTGTATACATATATCGTGTATATAGAAATTAATATCGTGTATATCAAACATAACAAATAATATCGTAATAAAAACATAATTTAATATAATCGACACGCCTTCCCCAATGCCAACTTTAAATCAATATTTATTACAATGAAATTTAAACGAGTTGCACTTACATTTTTTATTATTCCATCTCTGTATCGAAACTTATTTTAAACCGCACTATTTTGTTGTATTCCCAACGAATTTACAATAATGCACGATAAACACGCAATGCGAAATACGTTTTGCTTTTGTTCGATGCTTTAAACAAATATTTTACTGTTAAAAAAACAACAGGTCCAACATGTCCTTAAAATCCAGATAGTTTAACTCAAACTAGTGTGTTTCGTCAGAGAAATTACCTCATACAACATGCGTCATAAATTGCGCTATCAGTTGCATGAAAAATAAAAGTACGGAAAGTCGGTGTTGAAAAAAAAAGCGATTCCAAAACGCGTCAGACGCCATTTTGTTGTAACGCTCCGGTCAAATGACGTAACGTCAACGCGTGCCGACGATCCGCCGGTGCTGCGGATAACCGGAAGTTTGAAAATAACCGATTTTGGCACAGTGTGCCAACAACCGGTTATTTGCACACTTGCTCAATACCGAGATTTTCACGAGTTATTCGCGAAAAAACGGCCAATTTTGTTACTAAATATTGTAACATATGCAATATATATATATATATATATATATATATATATATATATATATATATATATATATATATATATATATATATATATATATATATATATATAAAATAAAAGTCTTAGTATAAATTATCTAATAAATAAATATTACAAACACATTAAGATTACTATACAGACCACTGTTTCTATAGCATAATTACACAAATAAAACAAGAATTTGCACGCAAATAAAACTAATTAGAATAAAATTAAAAGAGTTCTGGTTTTACACAAAACTCATGGTATATGATAAGCTGTTCCCAGCGAAACGAAACGTTTCAAAATATGTGCGCATAGTAGATAATATCATAAAATGGGACATTTATTGCATGCAATTTCCACCTGGTGGTTAAAATATTGGTTCATAATCCGTTGTGTGTTTACGCAATGAGCTCATGTCGTTTTCAATTAAGTTCTAATGTGGTAAATGTCTGACTGGTTCAAGCTTATCGGAATGTGCCTAAATGTAAACGGCCATGTCTGGTTCAATCAGGTAAGCATTGTTTATTCTCATATCCAAAACAAATTGTTGTATGCGCTTTACAAGTTTGTATAGGTTTTATTTTTTATAAGTTGCACTCATTTGGGAAAATAACCTCCTAAAAAAAAAACACATCAACACTTTAAGTTTGCATCCGCATGTTAGCTTTGAATCAAAAACCTTTGCGATTAAAGAAATACGGGACCACAGAACTGAAACATTATAAAGTAAAACGCAATTGTGTCGTAATTGTGTTGAAGCGAACACAAATATGCACTGAAATGGAAAGTCATGAAGTAAAGCTTTTAACTTGCTAAATAAATCATAAACATGATATTATTTAATTCGATGCATTTTGCCACTATATTTACGTCTCTAAATATATTTAGGCAGTTTTTTTGCCGATAATATTTACCTGGAGTGTGATTTCGCGACCAAATTAGTCGGCGTCCTAAAAGTTAAGTTTATGACATAATCATTTTTTTATTCCGCGTTTTTGTATTTGGCTAAAATAAATAAACTAGCACGAGTAATATGTGTGTATTTCCAAATCCCGTTTACACAAGTTGTGCTACAAATCTTCACACTGAGTGTCAACAATTCAATCACATTGTACTTGTTGGCAAATATAACATATTAACACTAGTTTAGTTTTATATTACGTTTGCCAAATATATTATTGAGGCGATTGCCTTCTGCAATTTGCGCCATAGGTACAAAATATACGTATACCTAAGAAAGAAGTCCGTTACTGCAACTAACCACTTTGCATCCAGATTTCTGCATACGCAAACAAAATAGCTCCGATCGCATGGAATAATTATTATTGCACCACACAAATTTAGATGTGACAAAGTGCATCGGTATATTCCGTTGCAAAAATTGACAAATCAGAAGATGTCAAACATATCGGAAATTGTTTGACTTTTTTAATAATACATATTGCGGAGACAAATGTGTCCGCCAGGCTACCTTAGTCGGTAGGATAAATTATGGGTCGTTGGTGCGAGTACCACATTGGGTAATATGTTTTCCCTATTATTGAATGTATTTACTTAATTCTTGGACCGTAGATACCTGTGGACAAGATCATTCTGTTATTTTTTTTTACCTTGACCCCTGGCTGACATTGACATTTAGTATCCACTTGTTCAAAAACTAACTGTTGTCGTATCTTACTTGATACTGAATGATATTACTTTATACTTTGACACACACGGATGCCCTAGTACTTAGGAAAGAACGATCCAGAAACCTTACTGTTCTAATTACAAATTACTACAATGCTATCTTTATCAAGTTTATGTCAAGTTTGGAACTGGTTTGACTTTTTCTGCCTTAAACCCTGGTTGACACTGACCTTTAGTATCCGATTGCTCAACATCTCACATTTGTGTTACCTTACTTTATTTTGAATGGATTTATCTTATACTTTAAAAAACACGGAGACCCATGTACTTAGGCAATCACGATTCAGAAACCTAAAGTACTAATAAGAAATTACTGCAATCCATGTCTTTATCAAATCTATGTCAAGTTTGGAACTGGGGAAGTGCATTATATCTCTGCAGTTTAGCTACCAATTGGCTAATGCGACAATGGCTTGTTTTTTTTTAAATCAGCATTTACATGTAACCCCAATTGCTAAATCATATAATGTCGACAGCGTGTCACCCTTTTTTACTTCTATTTGTTATCTTCAAAATGGTAACTGTTTGGCATCACGGTGTATAGTGTATTAACGACCGCACAACTTGAGCAAAACCGCTCCACGAGTGCTTTGAGTACTTTGATTTAGAATGTTCTGTTATTTGTCATAAGTTGTTCCGAAACACGAGCATACGCACTTATAGAAGGTATACATATTGTTGTTTATCAGATGCAGCAATTATTAATAGATATGAAAAATCCGTACGTGCAATAAAGAACATTTTAATATGATGTTTTTTTTTACGAACATGTGCGTACTACATGTAGGTGCATGTACGAAAAAACAAGCCATCATAGTTTAAACGACAGTAATGTTTTTTTTCACGTGGTAACACTCAACACATATAAACTCAATTCTATTAACGTTACTTCAAGACCAACGGACCGAGCACTCAAAGTTAAGTACTTGCGTCAATAAACGGGGTAATTTGATTAGAATATAAACATACTCTGTTCCGGTAAAATGTTATATAGTGAAAGTTTAAATGAAACGCTTTCTCGTAACACTTTTACACAAAAAATCAAACACATATAATGTTTGTTCAGAACAACTACAAGACATTCAACGGCGTCAGATCATCAACATGCATGATTTCATCCTTAATATTACGAACACGATAGTTCACAAACGATCAATTTATTTTATAAAAAGACATATCCGAACTAATACGTTAATTTTAACGCGAATCATGAATTGAGAATAGAAGCACACACTATGAACCCATCGCCGCATTGTACTTTTGTCATAGTGAGTATGTGTGTTTGTTCCAATAACGCGATATAATTTTGTGTTCAATAATGCGTCTTTGATAACACAAACTTGGACCACGCATAAACCACTAATGTTTTACATTGAAGTTCATTATTCGTATACGAATACCTCGCATGGTCATATACAACGTGTCCACAATGTGTAAGTAGGTGTGTTCGCGAACTCATTATAAATATATGTTTTAGGAATTCTTATGGGCTTATCATTAAAAAATAATATACTTTAACATTAATTACCATTTGTTTTGCATTATATATATGGCATCTACCAATATATTAAGAACCAACACAAAATTCGCTAAGGCTTCTGCACCTGATTTTAATTATGTATATTTTATCAACGTCTTACTTGCGCATTTATATTTTTTGCTAATACATAACTGGCACCGATTCTGAGCATCAACACATATTAACGACTATTTTATAACAATATTTTAACAAATAACATACACGTTAATTTTGACATGTTAACACGCGTTCACGATGTACACATGGCCGAATAAGATATCAGACGGGAACTAGATTTATTTCAGTGTCTTAGAATGGAATATTTTTACCAATTTATTTTATGTATTCATTTTGTTTTCTGTTACACAGTTTATACACAGCATTGTTCAATCACTAAATTGTGTAAATGTTAAGTACACATTTTCATGTTAACACCAAACAACCAATCGGGCATTGATCGTTGGTGAACTATGAGGAAGTCATACAATTGTTGGTATCATTGCGTAACGCCTTAGTACAAAGCCGAAATCCAGCATCAAAAGAAACGGTACTAGCCAAGAGCATGACACCCGTTTATTTATCAACTCGGCGTCTGACATTCCGTATGTAAATGTATGGGTTGCTGGTTATTAAATGTCTCGAAGGTAACGTAATTATTATGCATACGCTTTTACCGAGCAGATTGGGAATGCTCATGTGCATGTTTGTCATGTTTATATCGATTGCATTACTTGGTAAAGAAGAAGGCAAGTATAACAACGACGTTACACGTGGAGAAGTGATTTATTTACAGGAGTCGTGGAAAAGATATGAAAAGTCGTTATAACTCAACATTTTGCCACCCATATTTCGTATTCACAAATCCGTGTTTTAATTAAGAATATGTTGTTTATTAAGTCCTACTTTTATGTTACAGAGTGTAGATATGTGAAGTTTAGAAAAGTAAATTTTAAGGATAAACTCAACGTTGAAGTACCTTTAAGACATATTTTTATTGTGGACTACCTAGGTATGCATTTCTTAAACTAGGCTTTCACGTAACAAAATATTTTCATAAACATAAATAAGCATTGACTGGATTCTTTGTTACATTATATGTAATGTATGTATAACAATTACATTACTTGCCACTTCTCGCTTTTTGTATCCATAATGTTGTCACTTAAAAATTAGCATTTACAGCTATATCTAGTAATAAAGACAACTATGCAATACTATGAAGTTACAAAAAAGGTTTGATACATTGCTGAAGATTAACACAAACAGAAATTATTTACATGCGAGGATATAGTGGTTACATATAAAATAAATACAATGTTTTAAAATCCAATGTTGTATTGATATGTTTATATTAGTCATTGAATTGACATTATACAAATAAGAGAAAAAGAGCCATACTTGTATCAATCGAAGGTTCGATATGTATGATGATTTGCAAATGTAACAAGTATATATTCACCACGACCTTCAGCGTTGAGTTGAATCTGCAACACATACTCGAGTTTAAAATAAAATACAATACTTTAAGAATGTGTGAATGCATGAACTATTAATTGGAACAAACGACGATGTTGCACTGCCAAAGTTTTACTCACAGCAATGGAAATTAGTAAAGCATTAAAACGTTAAGTAGTATCTTAATAAAATGCTTATTGAATACAACACAGTTATATTGCTTTTTACTTCTAGACATCCTTTATGCAAATGAAATGTGCAAGACGGCTGTTTATTCCAATTGCATCATTTAAAGTTGTCGCATTCAGTAGTAACACTATAACCACCTATTCCGAATAATCAGCATTTCCAATACAATTAGTTACAGTTGAATGAGAACGTAAAAATAAATCATTTGAGAGCATAGCATTACATGGTTTTAATGTTCTTACTAGAATTAGTCTTATTCACTCATTCGCCTCAATATTTATTAGACAACGTCAGTGCAGGGACTGTTTGCAATTATATAGCTGTGTTTTGGATATGCTGTCAGTAATGAGTAAAACACACCAGATGTAAGAACGTTTGAGTTCGAATATAAAATAAACAAGTGCAATTCAAATAAACTTACCCTTTACAAGATGACGCAAATAATGAGGTATGGGTTCAAAGAGAAACCATTACGAGATAAAGTATCAATATAATATAATCAGAAAAAGAATATACGCTCCATTTGAAGAAATAATAACGAACTCTAGGCATTATTATTAAAGATTGAATATGGACGTTAATACAATCGGTCTCACTAATGGAGAGACGTATACACCCGTTAAAAACACGTGTTTATACGTTTGGACTTTGATACAAAGCAAAGCATATTCTGTGTAGTGTATGCTGTACCAACAATAGAGTTAACGACAAGATTACAGTGCTATGTTTTGTGTTAAAAAAAATACTTCTGTATGCTTTCTGTGTGTTTATATACAAAAGCCCGTGCTATAAAACTATATATTCACTGTTTAAACACGGAGAAATATCAGGTGAAAATAATCTATATATTACAGTTATTTGTTTAATTACATCGTTATTGTGAAGGAATAATTTCCGTGGAATTCGGCACTTTTATCCGTCATTCAAGTATCGTGTTTAAGTTTAAATCCTGGTAATCTAAAATTTCATTATAGGGATGGCTTAGCAGTCTGTTATAAACTCCTGATTCCACTCGATGATTAAAAAAATAATACGCATATACCGTACACTTCATTTTTCAGTAAGAATTTTTTTAAATATTAATTTGAATATTAACAGCATATTGTTTTCATATAATGATGCATATTTACTTCATTTAGCTAGTACTAAAGCACTTATCTTTTTTAATATTGAAATTAGTTTTTTTTGGTTTTTAAGGACAATGCCAAAATTGATTTGTTGTGTCGTTTAAAATTCATTTAACATCAACGATGTGCGTAAAATAAATTCATATATTTTATGCTTTTTTTATAATAATTGGCATGCTATATCTTTGATTACCACCGTTCCATACAATAAATATGTTCACAACCTAGTAAAGAGCTTCCCTGTCCGCTAAGGCTTCGTGGTCTCGGTAGTTCATAACCAGACAGCATGCATATCAGATGTTGCCGATATGTATTGAAAGCATAAATACACATTTTATCCTATTACCAGATGAAAATCGATAGTATAACAACGATCGTATAAACATGAGCTTTATACTATCGCTATTTTTAGATCTGATTTGGGTTTTTCCAAAAATTGGATAATCTGTTTTTGTCAATTACGGCAAAACTAAATCGTCAAAAAATGTCATATTTGACAGTTATTAATGGCAAATTGTGAGGAAATAATAGGATAAATATAATATTATGTGAGTTTTGGATAAAGATCAAGTTTATCATGCTCGGCACGAGCCATATTAGCGCTCGGCAAGCCTCGCGCTACATCGGCTCTAAGCCTCGCCTGATAAACTTGATCTTTATCCAAAACTCTCATAATATTCTCTATATATACCCTAATATAAATCAACTTTATTTACAACACTGTAACATCCCACGGCCACATGTAATCACAATATGTTTACAGTTGCACCAGTTTACATGTTTGTAATATTTGTTATTTCTGGTTTGTTGGTTGTTTCAAAACTGGGACGATTCATGAAACAGTTAAACGAATAACATAATAAAACTATTATTGTTTAATATTTAAAAATGCACAAATCAATCACTGCTCAAACATTGATACCAATGATTCATGAATTGCGAATTTAGCTGCATTGTTAATTCAATATGTTTCCCATCGTAGAATTAACCTATGAAGCCGATATTCGTGTTTTAATTATACTCTTTTGATAGTAAAGTATACGACTGTTTTTACCATAATTGTTAACAGATAATACGATTTCACAGCCAAAGATCAAACGCAAGACACTGGTATAGTACACTGTTAACAAACGGCATAACATAAAAAAGCTATTATTGTTTGGAACAAATAGCATCAAACGAATGTAAATAAGTCAAGTCATATAAAGTTAAGTATTATTGCATTCAAATGCTAATTGAATCACTTACAGACCTTTATATCGCTGTTTTTATTTAGCGCACACAGTCGTGACTTAATAAAAAAATCTATGAATATAGCATAATAAGCATTTTACTTAAAATCAATTACATGTTGACGCGTACTTTGCTTATAAAATACGATAAGGAAAACGATTACATGTATACGAGTATAGTTAATTAATAAAACTCGATAACATTGATATGCGTGTGACAGATCTAGCATGCCCACAGTTTTGATTTACATCACAGTTTTGTTGTGTACAAGTATTCAATATTAAGTGATACAAACAAGCTGAACAAACGTTTGATTTAACTACAAAGGTGCAATACTGAAATACTTACTCTGAACACGAAGACGCATATAATTGGTTTCAAAATGACAAAATAGAAATATTAACTGCGATTTGCTAATATTAAACACGTTATAATTGTAATGCATATGGATAACCGTTATTTGATGAAAACTTTGCTGATAGTATTATGTGTACAATTTGTACAGGGTCGTTTATTGAATTTATATTAACAAGCGACACGTTGATGCAGATCATTACCTACCTGTAGCGTGATTTGCAAACACATAAGTAGAATCCTCAAAGTCAAGTTTCTGTCACAGGCCTTTTTTATCCCGCGTTTTCGCCTAAGACTGAAATAAATCAACTTAAACGTGTGATATGCGCGTCTGTATAAATACCGCTACACAAGTATAGCTACATTTCTACAAACCGATGTTTAAAATGTAAACAAAACGTAGAAAAAATAATACTGTTAATTTTCGGGAAAATGTTAAATGTATACACTTATATAGTTAGTTTGTCGAATATATTTTAGTTTAGTTCTATGACATCAGTTGTTTCGAAACACGAGCGTACAAAAGCAGAACAGGTGTAAATATAGTCGTATATCTGATGCAGCTAATGTTTATTTACATGATAGTTTATTACGTTCATTAATGAGCGTTATACCCTTACGTTATTTTCGAACAGGTGCGTACTAGATGTATGTACGTAACAACAAACAAGCATAGTTTAATAACAGTTATAGTTCCTCCATTTGGTACAATTAAACACATACACTCGCAATTCTATCCATGAAACTTCAAGATCAAAGGACACAGCACAAGAAATATAGTACTTGCGTCTATTGTGAAGTCAGATATGAAACGGATGGTACTTACAATTACTTATTAATTACTTATAAGCAAACAGAAAATATGCTTATTATTTATGACAACTACGGAACATTTAGCGGCGTCAGATAATAACCATCCTCAACATAACGAAAACGATAGTTCACAAACCATCAATTTATTTTATATAAATGTTTATCCTTGTAAATAAATTAATTCAATCAGCATGATCTAATGGAAAAAAACATATTGTATGAAATACGATTCTCAAACAAAGTGACTGGGTATGGTCATGTTCATGGCTAGGCATGTATTAGAACACAAAAAATTGTATTTTTTAATCATACACACCTTTGTGCATATAGCATAAGCCAGCAGAGGTTTGATTTGTTAGTTTCATTTTGCGAACAGTGAGTCAAAGGCAATATAATATGTTGCGATTATACAATTTAACATATAATATATCATATTACGATCACCAGATTTTGGTTTGTAAATAGTGTAGGATAACACGACGAATAAGTAAGTGCCCATGTGTGATTGAATGTATCTGATTGTGCATGGAAAGGCTTTCGCGAAGAACCTATATTTATTTTGGCGGATACATTCAAGTACACCTGTAACCAACATTTTATTATCTAAATAACAGTTTTTCAGATATCAACACTATTTCTTACCTATATATATATATATTACAAATTGAACATTCAGAGCTGATTGGAATATCTATTATAATCTTTAGATGTGACATAGCGATGGGAATATTGATTTTGTAGCTTATTTACAATCGTGAGCTCAAATAAGAAGTGTTGACAGGTGAAAACGTCATTAAATCAAAGAGATTATGCTATACGAGTAGAATGTTGAATACTTTATTAGTAAGCGAATGTTTTATGGCATCAGATAAATGAATAATTATAGGTTTTATCGAATCCAAATTACTTGCAGGTTAATGCGGCAGGTGTGCCTAAATGACTTCTGAGTGTTTCTAAACCGTTTAAGAAATTAATGAATTTCCAATAATGCGTTATTATATGATATCATGCAATATTAATCTCATCAATTTATTTTTCTGTGATAATGTCGTTGAATCCTGGAACTTTTGTATTGTTATAATGCGTTAACAACTGTGGTGGTCTGCTGTTAAGAGAAAACAACTTTACGTTTTTGGTAAATTCATATAAAATATACCATGTAATTGACGGAGTTGAATCCATGTGAGATGCATGCCCATGTATTTGCGTTTTATCATATAAAACGCTTTTAAAAATTATCGCCGTTTATGTTCTTGATAATAATTAACAGTCAACATATATGATTAATAAGACACAATCAACACACACCATCATTTAATCACAATTTAAAAGACGCTACAGTAGCAACATCGATTACATTGTAACATCATTAAAATACTCATGTATATGTATGTATTGATAATCATGGATTTTATACTGAATTCATAATATGCATATCTGATTTTAGGATATCAAAACATATATTATTGCAACATTACAGCAAACTTCCTCTTATCAGAACGAGTTGTGCGTAATTGGTACAGCACACCTTACGTTTTCTTGTATCGAAAAACATGCGACTGAAGAGTTATTTATTTTCATGGATACGATTATCAGCATACAATCTACTTGACATTATATCTGTTTACGCTGTATGCAATAAAGGACGCTAGGATACAAACGTTCTTTGCGTTGTAATATTAGTCACACACATCAATCCATTATGATTTATTTACATAACATTTAGCAATATTTGTGTAATACCAGGATCTGGTGTGAATGTATGATAACACATGGAAGATTCAATTGATCATCAAACCCAACCTTTGAGTTAATGCGATGGCATTTAAACCCAGCCCGATAAGTGAAGTGCAATACAATTTTTTTCACTATATGAACGATTGCAGAACAAAAAATGTTTGTAGTTTTCCTTTTAAATTAGTTTTTTGTTTGTAATGTAAGTGTGTCATTATAATAAGTGTAGAGGGGTCTAGAATTATACGCTGTATAATTTAATACATTTGTGTTAATCCATCAAAGCATGTTTGTAAAGCGTAGCTTGAATTTTATAATAATAGGGGTAAATATGAGTATTCATACGTCATGCATTTCATGTTGAACTTAATTCATATAGAATTAAACGTCGTCATTAATATCTTGGTTTACCTTTACATAGATCGGAAAGATCATTCGATAATTAATTTGAATAACTTTATCTTTGTATATTAAGATTTTAAACTCAAACTGCGAGCGACAGTTGATATAAAGCATGAACACTATATATATTGTTAATGTAATTTATGTAAACACATGCATTGTTAACGTATGTATGCGTTTTTTATAAACGCGTTATAATTTTGTGTTTGTTGAATAATATGTTTTTGAGTATTAACCGTAAATTTGTTGACAACATATGACACATAACAGTCTTACATGTTCATGTTTCGTATACAATAATGAAATAGTTAGTATCAGTTATTTTGAGATAATGTCAAACGTGACAGCAATTTGTAAGTATGTGTAGGTATGTGTGTGTTCGCTTACAAATAATTTATAAAACGTGTTATGCTTATGCAACATTGAAAATAGTAAACTTAAAGTCCAATATCATCAAAAGTATATCAAAATAAGATACTACACTGCGGATATGTTTATTTCTCATTTATAACCTTTGAATCGCGGATAACTTATTAATGAAATCGTGTTAGAATCGAAATAATCTACGTGTAAGCGTAGGTTATTGCGGTAATAACCAACGGTATGTCGTTCCGATGCTTGTTATCAATTCCTACACATCGGAACTCCACACAGTTAGATACCCGTCGATTATTTCTTAAATAAATCAGCGCCGTTTATTCTTAGAAAATATTGTATATATACACTGACTAATTCAAGGTATTAACCAATTCATATTCACATCAACATAGAGCGCTTAACATGAAATTTCTGTTTCTTCAAGGTCGAGAATTAACACAGATTGTATGTGTTCATAATGTTTTTAACTGCAATATAAACGAATGTAAACGCACTATATTCGTTCTGTTAGATTAATATATTTCAAAGGCATAGATCTAACTCCATACAATAAAATAATAAATTGAAAACATACCATCATCTGACAAAAAGGCTATTAGAACTTGAATAAAGAACGAACATCAAACGACTGGAAATAAGTGGATATATACATAGATACATAATCCGTATCATTAAAAGCAAATGCTAATTGAAGCAATACGATATATTTATGTTTATGTTTTATGTAGACATGAGTTATTACACAACATAAGTGGTTGAGATAGATGTTCGTCTTTAATTACATTTTTGGAAATGAGCATTCTAATGTCTACTTTATACCAAATCTTGATGTATTCCTATAAAATAGTATGCTACTTAAACAAAGTACACATATATTTGAGTACGTGTCATAGCTGTTTCATTTGAAGATACTTGCTTAGCTTTTTTTCTGGCCCATAACCCTTGCACATTCAGTTTGCGATTAGTAAGGTGTCTAAACTTTATAACCTATGTATGCAAACACACATGTGTATGATCTCGAATTCAAAAATTCCAAAAAGCGGATTGAAAGCATTTTAAATAAAGCCTTCATTTAATGTATATATCCGACTTAACATTTCTACTTTACAATGACTGTGTTGAATAAGTGTGTGTTTTTTTTTAATGCATAGTACGTTTTTAACATTTGATAAAAATTGCTCGTTGAGGAGCTTCTTCCGATCACAAACATAATATAATGTGCAATAAACAAGCACGTTCCGATTCGAAACCCTGCGGGATTTAGTCACAGCCATTGAATAGCGGACAACAGCACCAAAGCATTTTTCAACAATAATGATAAAGTTAATTAGATGAACCACTTAACTGCATGCAATGGTATGTAAACGTGTATGTAAAAGTCATCTATCTCTTTTTGACACTCACCATTAGAAATATTTGTGTTAATATTTTATTTGGTTTAATGATGCGTACTCTGTGTGTTACTAGTATTTGTTACAATTTATTATATATTACCGATGCTGTACTTAATTTATTTAACGAAGAAAGCTAAAGATGTAAGTATAATTAAAATTAATTCCTTTATGTACAGACTTAATATTATTGAAATGTCGATAAAGCTGACGACTTTGCATAAATAGTTTCAATATTACAACTTTCTTGACAGCACAATTCGTCGTTTAGTGAAGCAAGATTTATGTTGTGCTTGCATGGGACTTACGATTGTTTACCTCGAACCTGTTTTGGCAAATCGGAATGTCGATTTCCTCTTTGTCTGGTTTTTCCAAGATCTGTATTGTATAATCAACTGTTATGCGCATATGTAGGCATTGTGTAAGAATGTTTTAGACATCGTTTGTTTATGACACCCCAGTTAGCCAATTAATATGTATTTGCTATAATTGCAAACCAAGTTAATGCTATGTGTAGAGTTATTTCGAAGTTTAAAGCATATGTCTACTTAATATTATTATGTTCACGCATATTTAAATATTTTAGAATACAATAATTTACTTTATATAAATGCTATATACAGCTTACTATAAACAAACATTTTCATAAATTATATTCAGAAACACCTTTTTTTCCCGTATATACGTTTTTGCATTTGCAATTGTAGAATTGACCGTGATTAGTTGTTTTTAATATGCGCTTTGTAGAGAATAAACACAAAAAAACGATATTTATAACTTTTACACATGAATATAATGTTTTATAAGTTTGGCTTACACATAGTTTATATATCGGATTCAAGAACAATAAAAAAGCATAAATCAACAATTGATAAAATCAAATCATAATTTAGTGTTTGCTTACAATAAGTCAATAAACAAGAACGGAATTTCGATCGTACCGGTTTTGATACGGAATCACAATTTTCATAGTTGAATCAGAGATATACGAGGATAAACACGACTACACGATTATATCTACAAACTGTTTCTATGGTAGCCAAAGAAGTTTGAAATTGCGAAACCGCTCACATGTGTTATACCAGCAGTTAATTTGTTGTTTCCAAGAAGCAAATACCGATTAATGTTCGACCACTTCAGAATAACGCTCTTCGAGCCTACTGTATTGAAAAAAATGCGTAAGTGCCAGAACTAAATCCATCTGAGTTAAGTGACAGTTATAGCCTTTAAACCTTGCACCACTTTGTGGCGTTACCCATTTAATCCTATGTCGATCAAGTAGACATTAGGTAATTAACTTCGGAATCAACGGCTTTTGGGTTCATCAACAACTTACGTGCATCATTAAACAATTTTTGTTCTTGATTACTTAAACATAATCTACTCCACGGCAAAGCAAATTATGGTTTATTATTGTGATCAAGTATGTTTGTTGTTAATTTATATGAATCATATCCATAAAGCTGTTATCATAACAGGGTTATGACTCGCACACAATACTACATGTATTATATCAACTTCATGACATTGAACTGCATTCGACAACTTACCTGTATCATCCTCTTCATGATTAAGGCATCAACATCACGAGCACTAATCAATATTTGCGAGGAATATACACTCAATTCAGAATAAGGTGAAATATTTCATGGTGCGATATCGAAGTTTAAAGATATCATTTTAAATATGTGCCAACAACAACTTATCAAAACCCAATCACTTTTTCTTTCGGCAGCATAGTACCGGTAAATACATAAGTGGAACCCTGTCTTCTTGTGTGCCTGTTTCTCTAAACTAAACGGAGCTTACAAACAGCATATACATGTTTCATAACTAAATAAAGTATACGCCAACAGACTGTGAATGCGGCTGGTTTGAATACATGTGTCCGATTTCCGATTAAATTAGATTTAAGTCAAACAAGCATATTCTTTATAGGTTTCAAGTTAACTTTATAACGGCACAATTTAAACATGAGTGTGAACGAAAAGGGACAGATTATATTATATAATGTAATATATATTATATTTTTTTCATGTATATAAGCCAAAGGAGCCTACGATTATACACAGAATCGGCGAGTTACAATAAAAATCAACCGAAGTATAGTTATATCGATGTTCAGTCATTTGTCACGTTGTTAAATTATTTAGGTTGTATTACTTAATATTCAAATAATGCACTCGAATATTTATGTATTCTCATTATTAGGATTGTTTTACTAAAGATCAAAACTGAGCACTCAAAATGTGCACATATGGACTTGCTTGATATAATAAGGACATTTTAGAAAAACATACATGGGAACGATATACCTTAAACATTGTTGAATCCGAATATCACATCATTTTCAGTATTCGTTCTTAAAATGTATAAAACGAATTGTAAACTACATGTATCAACCGGATCCAACACAACACAGTCCAACAAATAGTATTGATAGCTTCCGGGTGTATTAGTGCATATATGGAATTTCAAGAGGAATACTTTATTTAGCTTCTTCAACAATTTTTAATAATGTCACTACTGAATTATATTGTGACATGACCCCTGGATGTTTGGATATGTATACGTATAGTATATTATTTGTTATGTACGCATAATTCATGATCTCCAAAAGCAGCAAAATGACATTACTTATACATGTAATGCATGTATTTGAAAGTGCCTTAACTGATCACTTATGTTTAACATGAACATTAAGGCTGTATGAACTGCATGCAGATGCGATCCAAATCTATGTAAGTGGATTCCGCTGATATTTTTAGAGTATTACATTCTTAGCAATTTTTCACAGAAAATTGAAATTCTATTTCTGGTTTATGATGATATTTTGTATAAGCAAACTGTTAGTGTGCTGTTTATGTAACATATTATATATCGCAATGTGGTAGCTGTTCGCTTGCGCGTGTAACGTTTACTTTTACCCAATGTTTAGTGCTAAGTTCCGCGTTACTTAAAACCGGTGCACCACTATTTGCTGCGGTGCTTGTATCGCCCTGTATTATATAGGCTACAAGACTATCGAATGACAACAAGTATAACTAATGAAATATAATTAATCATATAAGTAAATTGATTTTAAAGAGTTAATAATACAATATAATTTAATAATGCACTTGAATCTGAATGAAAATAACATAAGTGTATGTTTGCATATTAATACATAAAATGCAAATACACTAAATACGTTTTTTTAATTTTCTACAACTTCGGAATATTATTTGTTTGATTTCTTAAACATCCGCGTACATGGTTTGCAATGGTACACATATTTATGTTTGTTTGATAAATATTATTACTTCTGAACCATTTATATAATAACAATTGGAGTGCCATGTTTTTGTATCACATAAAAATGATGGCAGTTTTCGCCAGAAGGAGTACGTAAGTAACATATAAAGCTTCATGTGGATTTGTGATATCGTCCAATATACACACATTAACACAAGTAAAACATTAGCAACCTCAGTAAGAGAGACAACGCATCATACAATGCGGTCTTCAATTCACGTCAATGAGTCAACAGCCACATATAAACGACACAATAAATGTTCTACATAATAAGCATACATACATACATAAAAATCAAACAATACAATAAAAGCTTGTGTCATCGCTTTACGATGGCCGATGCTTATCATTTGGCTAAGCAAAGGTTTAAAGAAGCTAACAGCTTAACAAATTTACAAGATGTATTCACAAAATATGAACGCATAGTGCAATGATTCAAATCAAACAGCGTTACAGACGATAGAAAAAAGCAATAACGTTTTACATCCACACTGCTCAGATGCAGATTAAAGCACCGTTTTATTAATTGTATCAACTACATTCTCACTTTGATTAACAAACACGCTTGACATCGTACTTTTAATATAACATTATAAGCATCGTCGTGAAATATATGACGAAGCGGCTATCTGAGTTTTACTGGCAAGAGAACAAACTGTCTAAGTTATATCTATTTTAACATATATATGAACATCAGCTTGTTGCAAACTCTACAGCGAATTGCATGTAAACAAACGTATTTTTGAGCTTATTACGCGATTCATTCTAACAAGTATTTAGACAAGACAATGTCCACACCAGATGACCTGCATTGGTCACGAGGAAATCTTTTTTTATGTTTAAACCTTTTTATTTAAGCTCAATTGCATAACAAGCCTAAGGCTTATATGAAACGCTCTCGAGACAGTTTCCTTGGTTTCTATGGGGTAGATCTTAAGAACGCTCCCACAGAGGGGATCAAACCCGTGACCTCCCGATCGCTATGCGGACACCATATCAACTACGCCAAGGCGACCTCAACACAAGAAAATCTTTATTTCGTGGTGACACAATACCATCATATGTATCAAGTTATATTCATTGACTTAAAGTGTGACAGTGGAAGCATTTGCTTAAATCTGTATATAATGTTTCAGTCTAACATACATATTATAGAAACATGCAAACTATTTATTAATAAGATAAACTAATATATAGTTGAACTGTTCACTATACTATCATAACTTATAATTCGTATTAGTATAACATTTTAAAACCGGAATCATAACTAAGTAGAAAACAAGTTAAACGGCATTAGAAGCAATATTTTAACGCGAATTAATTTAATGATCAAAGTGTTCATACCTGCAGCTTTCGTTGAGTTGTTGTATTTATTGTAGTAGACGCTCGTACGATGTTATTCATTCAGATTACGTTGGTCTTCCAATAATGCTTTCGACGTATGTACAAAAGTGGTGGTAAGATGATTGCTGAATTTTTTGAGTGGAATATTACCTTACGGGACGTTTGATAACATACAATCTAACATATATTGAAAAATATATATTGAACAACTCAACGTTTCGGACATAAACCCAGTTGTATGGCGCGTTGTTCCATGGATACACTATGATCCAAGGCTAGTCATGTAAGTTCTATTTTGTTTTGTGATTTGTTGCACTTTGATACGTGTTTTATTTACAATCGATTATGTATTGATCTGAAAGTGTAAACTTTATAAATTTAACCTTGCAATACATTGAGAATCAACACAAAAGGTTGCAAAAACTGATGCATTTGATATATATTTGTTTGTATATTTAATCAATGTGTTACTTGCACGTTTATGCTAATGTTTAACAAATCAACGCATCGATTATGAACATAAACACATTTTAACGACTATTATTCAATACCTATTTTTGAACATTAAGCATATGGGTAGATTTTTAATTGTGAATGGTCATTAAAGATGTTCAAATGGACAAACAAGGGATCAGTCGGGAACTAGTTAAATTTCAAGGTGGAATTATATTGTGTGTATTTATGTATTGCTATTGTTTTCTTTAATACAATTTGTACACTACATTGCCAAATCACGAAGTTGTATAAACGTGATTTTCACAGTTTCATACTCACATCAAAACATCAACCGTGAAATTATCGTTAGTGGAATATTATGATGCATACAAATGTCGGCATCATTACATAATGCCATAATACAATCCCGGCAGCCAGAATCAAAAGAAACGTTATTTGCCAAGGACATGTCACACGTTTATTTATTAACTCAGTTTATGACATTTCGTTTGTAAATGTATGGGTTGCTTGTTATCGAATGTCTTGACGGATACGTAATAAATATGCATTCACAGACAAGTACGACCTTGCACTAATTACGTTAAGTTCAAAGTCAAGATAACCAAACAATGATACGTGGAAACAAGATGCATTTACCAACGACAAGACATGTCGTTACTCAACAACTAGCCACCTAACTTCCGCATTCTTAAATCTATTATTTGACTTGGAATCAATCGCCACGCTTCGTTGTTACTTATTTGTGGATATTGTACATGCAGTTTAGTATGTTCAATTCAACATCTGACACGTGGATTTGAATATACAGATTTGTCATTATAATAGACGAGAACAAAGTAGAACCATATTGGATAATTGCATGTAGCTGGCAAATGTTAACCGGTTACAGAGTTGTATGCATGAATATATGCACGTAACGTTATTAACAATTCATGTTTGCACCATACTCACTTATTGTTTAGCAGGTATTACAATTTAATCCGTGAAAAACCTGCATGGTCACAACAAACTATTCATATTGGACCAGCAATCCAATTCATGTTAATATAATACAATATCACGTCAATTGTGTCCAGCAATAAATTTAAATAACGTTCTCCGTTAGTTCTTCAAAGCCGTTGATGGATTGTAAATATTATAATGGTCGTTAAAATTAAATGCATGAAAAGGCACAGCCTCTATAAACGTTGAAAGTACAACGTATTCTTGTTGTAATAAAACTTGTGTTTACGGGATTAAACGATATTCATCAACCAAATTACTGCTGTCGCTCAATCGTGATGTTTGTATATGCACTGTATATTACCGTATGCTAGACAGTTTATCTATTTTGTAATACATATTTTAGAACATTGAACTATGCTATAACAAACTCAGCAAGTTCTCGAGGAGCTGAGCACACATACACAGGTCAGAAAACTTGTCTTCTAAGTGTAAGCCTTTGTTACGCTGTTAATAGTATCATATCCAAAATACATGATTAAGGTATAGACTCACACCACCATCCTCAATGTTTCATAATGTAGGAAATAAAACTATATTTTCGTGAACGAAAACATAAATAATTCACATATTGAACGTATTTAATCACGGAATAAAAGTGAGTGACACATTTTAGCACATGTCTTTGGTACATTAAACATCTCTAATATAATTATTTTAATATGTGTACGATATATATATTCAACACATAACGTTTACTTTACGGAACTTCTAACCAAAAGATTTCATCCACATTTGTAGCAACGCTATACTTAATTAACAGTGATTACGATAGAGGATACCATTTAGTGAATGCCTTGATGACAGTGCTTCCATTTTTACAATTGCATACGTTTAATTAATTGTTAAGTTGGGTCCCGTGGTTTTGTCTGTGTCTTAATGTATGGACATTGTTAACTGTCTATAAAAACTCGCTTTAACGGATGATACGAATGATCCCCTGCTTATGCAAGTGGAGAGTCTTTCTGTTTGGCATTTTCCTGTCATCGGAACCTTGGCATCGAAAAAGACTAGTACAGTAAACCATGCACAGTTGAGGTAGGCACTTTAACACACATATACTATTTTTAACTCATTGGAAATCCAATTGATTGATTGAAGCACAATATATCGATATATTAACTAACATATTTGAATTCATTAAGTCATGCAACCAGCTATTCATTTTAGAATTGTGAATAAATATTTGAACATGATAACAATCTTGCATAACGGGTTGGTATACTCGGAAAATTAGTACACTGCTTTCGAATCTGAAATCTGACTCAAACTAATTTTCGTATTGATATATAGACAAGACAAGACAAACATTTTATTCGAGATCGGTACAGATTACATAATCTAGAAAATAATGTGATTAAATACAATAACTTTTTAGGTAATGTTTTTAACAAAAAATCAAATATTGATTCATATACAGTGTACAGACTATGTAACATACACATGGATAGTGGTGTACATGTATTACACGGTAACAGATTGTCTGATATATAGTGCATATTATATATAGTTTGCAACATTTTAAAGAACAGATGCGTTAACAGATCCCATTAAAGGATTGAATTTATATAATGAAGGTCTTACGTGAAATTTTCTATCAAGGAATCTTCTTCTTACAGTATTGTAACATGGACAAATACATATAAAATGATACACATCTTCTAGATCGCGACTACCACAATATAAACAGTATTTTTCGTTTCTTAGTATATTACTAGAGCCATAACGGCCCGTATGAATTCTTAATGAGTGTGCACAAATCCTAAAGCGTGTAACACATTTCCTCAGGTTAACAGGCACTATATCAAGGTATTGTTCATAGGTAAAGTTAGTTTTGTAATGAGCGTAATCTGTTAAAACTGGACTACGCAGTAATAACCATTGACATTCTTGAATACAATTGCTTATAACCCGCTCCTTTAATATGAAAAGAAAAGAACTACATACATTTTCTGGGTTTAAAAATACCCCAGAAAACCCCAAATCATCTAAACATTTCTATACACAGGACACCCAGTTAGAGTAACCTAGTTTACAATCTTCTAAAGTTCTAAGATAAAAAGATGAAATAATTATATTATCGCTCTGCAAAATCTTACACCAATACGATATGATCCTCGTATACCTAGATATATATATATATAAAGGGTATCGCCTCAAGTCGCCGTATACTCCTACAGATGCAGTTGATTTCCTTACATTTATTATTGCTTTACAAAATTTTAAATCCACACGTTCAATATCTTTTGACTTGGTAAAACCCCAAACTTCGGACGCATAATTAAGTGTAGAACCTACAAAAGCATCGAACAATTCACAACATGCCTTTGGACTGAGAGGATATTTTTTTAGATTATGTAACAAAATATTTAAAGCTTTTAAAGATTTACTAATTAAGAACTAATTACTTGTAGCAAAATTCCCAGTATATTTAAAAACACAGCCGAGATAATTAAATTGATCAACTATTTATATTGGTTCGTTTTTATACAACCATTGCTCGTCCTCATGTAGTGCACCACGTTTTCTGAATACCATAATTTTAGTCTTTGAACTATTGACTTCTAAACTCCACTTATCGCAATAAATTGCTAAATTATTTAAGTGTGCTTGTTATTCTTGTGGCGTTTTGCCTAAAATCACCATATCATCTGCAAAAAGTAAAATCAGCAAAACAATATCATACAGCTCAATACCAGAATTTGCATTATTTTGTAAAAACATTTCTAAGTCCTCTAAAAATAGAGACACTAGCAAAGGGGAGACAACCTCGCCTTGTCTTAAGCCGACAGAATATTCGAAGTATTCAGAAAGACTATTACAATGCTTAACACGTGATTTGACATGTGAATACATATTTTTAATAATAAGCAAAACTTTACCACGTATATCAGCATTGTATAATTTATACCAAAGTGCATTTCGATATATACTGTGAAAGCATTTTTTTAAGATCAATAAATGTTACATATAGCCGTTGGTTGTTATTCAAATAATGTTGGACAACAGACAATATGGAAAATATGGCATCCGTAGTGGACAAACCTTTACGAAAACCAAATTGTGCATCGGAAATGAGTTTATATTTTTCACAAAATGACGTAATTCTAACATTCAATATAGTAGTAAATAACTTTGAAAAACAACTTAATAAAGTGATACCTCTGTAATTTGCAACAGAACAACGATCGCCTTTTTTGAACAGTGGAATAATAATTCCATCCGCCCAACTTTCCGGAAAAACACCCGACTCTAATATCACATTAAATACTTTAGAAAAATACGTCGAGAGAATATCACTACATTCAATAAAATACTCATTTAGTAAACAGTCTATACCATATGCCTTATTTCGTTTTGATCTTTTGATTAGTTTCTTAACTTCATTAATCAATATAGGAAAATCTTATTCGTCATTATAATCGGCATCTGCATTAAAATCGTGGTTCGTACAAAAGTTTCTACAGTTTCGTTGGACAACTGAAAAATATCGTGTTCTAAGTTTGAAAAGAATCTATAAAAATCGTCCAAATAATAGCGGCATCGACATGATCCTTTTTCTTTTTGGTAAAATATTTCCAAAAATCCCTAGGTTTCCTTTTTTTTAAATTTTCGATATCCTTTAATTTTGTTGACTCAAATGTTTTCCTTTATTGCGATATTAATTTTTTATAACGACTTTTACAATCACAAAAATGGTCTCGAGACACAGGCGTCATACGCTGATTTAAAATACGTAAAGATTCTTTTTGTAAACAATCGCTATCGAACCATTCTGCATGCTTGGCAACTGACGACGGTGCAAAATAACTGTTATTACGATTTGTAAAAGATTTTGCAAAAAGTTGTTCAGCAACGTCGTTCAAGAGACCTGAAAACTGATTTACAACGTCATTTATACAAGTTGAGTAAATACTTGATGTTAAATTGTCTAATTGTTCAGTAATCGACAATAAGCCATTTTTAAAATCATCCTTTAAATCCGCATTCCATCTATATTTGGTTTCAACATATTCATGTTTTGACAATAGGTTATTATTACACTTGACAGCAAAATACAATGGTGCGTGATCGCTCCACTGGTTAAAAATTTAACACCGCAAAATCAATGATCAGAGTTAAGTGACATTCACGCGCTAGTACATAATCAATAGTGGAAGTACCGTTACGTGACGCAAATGTGAATGAACCTTTGTTACTATCATCAAATAACCTGCCGTTAACAAATCGTATATCCAAAGATTTAAATAGGTCAACACGTGTAAAGAATTGAATGATGTTTTTATTACAATTTGGAATATATACTGCGCGTTTGGTTTACTGTGGTGATTGTTCGTAGATATTGAGGTTCTGCACGTTAAGTACAGCTCCGTTAAACATGTCATTTATTGGATTTTGGCCAGGAAACTGTGCTTGTGAAACTGCCGGTGGGTGGGGAGAGAAATGTTCATTTCGGAAGTGTTGACAGAAGTGCATGAAACAGATGGAGTTGCAGTAGAACATGTTGCCAAAAGGTTTGAACATCTTTTTTGTGTTTGTTCGGAAATTTCACTGAAATTGGTTATTGACTTTACGTTTTTGTGTCCTGTTGTTTGCATGATTTCGGTGGGTGCGATAGTGGAATCCCTTAGTTTTTGAACAAGATGTTTTCTAGCAGAATGATTACTTATGTTTTTTGTTTTTTCAAAACCGGCCTCGATTGCAATAGTTTTCAACATCTTGGCAATTTTTTTCACCAAGTTTCTGCCGTGATTAAACAGTGATTAAAAATAAATTTTCCATGTTGTTTTTTTTAGATTTTTCTGCTTTGCTTTCAGGCAGTCACGTGTGAGGGAAAATCTGGACCACTGCTCCGGAAGATAGAGTATGGGTACTTTGCTCTTTGAAGTTTCCGTCAATGCTTCCCACGATGCTACGCAATGTGACAGGCTCGTATTCATCATCATCATTCTTGCAAATGGAGAGCAGATATGTGGCAAGATATTCATCTAGATGTTCGACTGATAAGTTGTGAATAGCCTTCGTTTCGCATTTCTTGGCAAGATATTTTTGAAATCGACTGACATCTGCCAGTGTTTTCCGGAAAGTGTTTTTGTTATCTTCGGCTTCAATTAATTTTTGTACATCTTCGGTTGTTATTTCTATGGCGTCTAATATGTTTTCACTGTTCTCAGTTTTTGATTTTGTTTCAGTAAGGGATTCTAAATAACTTTTATTTAAATTGACATTTGCATTCGTTATTTCATCAAATGGTTCATTAAACACTCTCGGATTTATTCCAAACTGATTGGCAAAGTCTTCCTCAGACATAACAACTTTCTCCATTAAACCGTCCCAAACAATGTCAAACGAACCTCCATCCACAAAGTCTGACATGGTAATGTTAATTTATTGTATTTATATATGTTTTTTTATGTTTAAGTCCTTATTTTCAAAAGAAATTAGCTTTTAACGAGCCTTATCAAACACAATTCATGTGGCAAAATTGGCAAACTGTAGAAGACGACAAATGTAACCTTAATAATAATGTATGATTTAAAATTATTTAATGCATATTACATTGGGTTTTATTGTGAAGTGTGTTACTATTTTATTTTTTACTTTTTTTACTGCTTTTTATTGTTTGTTGTATTTGTTTGGTCTGTTTATATTAAGTGCTGAACTTTTTAAATAACCTTTAACCTTTGATGTTTGCATATGAAGGCGTGTCAAAAAAATAGTCCGTTTGTTACATGACGTTCATTCTAAACTCTTAATATTTGTAAAATACCTTTTTCTATTTTTGTTGTTGTTTGTGGATTAAATGTAAACATATTGGTATCAAATTGTTTGTTTTGATAAATTTGATTCATTTTTACAATAAAACAAAACATTGTACTTAAGTCTTAGTAGCCTCCACACATGACTGATATATGAACTTCCTGTTGACCGTGGGATATAAAAAAGATATCAAGCAGATATCAATGTGGTGGTATGATAAAAATATATGTGATGTTTAAAATGAATACACCACTTCATATATACTCGTTTGTCATTTATTAGGGTGCTGCTACTTTGTGTGCGTTTCATAATAACGAATATTGTTTTTAATTATGATTTAAGAAAGCAGACATCAGTGTCAAATGTAACGTACACACAATGCATATGATCGTATTTTCGGAATGTGATAAGTTGATATTAACTTACTGCTAAATAATATTATCCTTCACACTATTCTAGTGATATATATTCTATTCACTATTCTAGTGATCATATACATTAAATTGTATTAATATCATTTTAGACGAAATATATATCTAGCAGCATAGTTAATATCGGATAAATAACAAATGAAGCCATAGACAGTCGCAAACGAAAGCGGATTGCACACTGTTTTGGTTTCTTAGAAGTCAATAATTTTAGAATCAACATTTTAATTTTTCCCCACTTTTAATATTTAAATAACTCTAGTCAAATTAACATAACTCCACCCTTCATAAGTGTATGTGTTGTTGTAAACTGTATAATATCTCGCAAAGCAATTGTAAAAATTGGCATTTATGATGTCAGAATTCATGTTAATTGGCACTCAATTCAGTCTTTGGTTTACCACCCGTTCTCACAAAGCTGCGACTTTACGACGATCATCCAGGTCAAGCCACGATCTGAAAAAGGTTTGGATTGGGGCGGATCGAGGCCGATCGGAGTCTAAATCAAGCAATTTGGCATTGTGTTTTTTTTCTTGTTTCTTGTTGGCCACGATCCCGCTACGCTTTTTATGAGCATGTTCAAATAAGCGTGGCGAGATCGAAGTGCTGTCCAATTATGAAGATTCCACCGCGATCATACTGCGCTTATGAAGATTCCACTACGTTTCTCCCGCGATTTGTCACGATCGGCCACGTTTTCGGCCACGCTTTGATCGTAGTAGAAGCAGCGTCTATGTGTGAACGGGGGTAACTGGCTGAGCTGCATCTTAACAAGTCGTTGTGATTATATTGAGTTAAACGTCATCCAGCCCTGAGCAAATAATTAAATTGATATGAAGTGGATGTATCTAAAATACGCATCGCAAAACAATGTATGTTTGCATATTTTAACACGTTCTACATATGCGAGTTGCAGCAATTAGCATCGAGGCATCAAACAGTCTTAGACAATACCATTATTTGTATACTTAAACATTAATAACATGATTTGGATTTTATGCTGCCCCATCATATTGCGGAAATGTGATGGGTGTATGTGTATTTATACAATGTACATATGTTATTATTGCATGAACGAAAATTACAGCAAAATTAACGTTACGCACACACTGTTTATAGCCCGCTCGTAACTTTATAACTGTAACGTGTTTTATTTTCAAAACGAAACGCATGAATACTCACTATGAATGTGCCTACATGGTGGAAGGTGTATAATCATGCAGTTTAATTAAATGGTTGACTTATTAAAGATAACCTACATGTTCACTACCCTCAAACACCAACATCGTCAAATATTCGGACACATTACGCTCAACTAAAAATGGGTGTAGTTGAAAACTTATGTTAACAAGCTATGCATGATAAAAATACTTATAATTTAGACATTTGCTAATAATTAACGTTATTTGAAAAGAAGAGTATCGACCGACGCCGTTTCGATTGCATCTTTACACCATTTTAATTGCGAAATTATTGAACATGCGGCCGTTGTGTTTAATGCTTTTTTAATTGATCACTTTGTAACTATTACGATGTTATTATAATCATACTGTGTTATGCTAATGTATTTACAGCAACATAATGTTTATCTAATGGATAAATAAATGCGAGTAAGTATGGTGTTCGTCTGGCAGTCTGATTCCACTCTGGAAGTGTTCATGTAATCTGATATTAGGACATAAAATACTTTTTGCACTAGACAACAGTCCCGAGAGAGCCTCATTAAGTATTGAATGGTCGATTCAGTCGAGTTCAGATGCCTAATTAAAAAGTAGTCAGGATATAATTTCCAGTATACTATTTACTTGCAAACGACATCACCAAATATAATGTGTAATATTTACTTCATGCTTACTGAAACACGTAAAACCAAATTGATTCTAAAACACAAAACCTGTATTGGAAAACTATTCAACGTCAATTGAATCTGATATGAAAGACGCGATAATGATACTAGAATTGTAAGGCCAAGCACATTACATGAACAATACAAATATAAAGTCATTAAATTAAAATGCTGCAGTTACAGTTTAGAATCTGGAGGCATGCCTTTCAACACGAGGAATGTTTAAAGTATTAGTTATAGATAGCTAACAATAATATAAAGTGTATCACGGTATATACATATATAATCGATATTCGAACAACAATATACCAATAACTTGATTTTATGCTTACTGCGGTATTTAATGGTGTAACCAGGAAATATAAATCCGTCAACAAAGTGCACGAAGCGTATTTCCTGACAAAATATATTATTATACAATCATGGAATTCTATACAGATTTCCATGCTAGCCATTGTCGTTACCATTTCTATGAAAATATAAGCAATTGCTTAGTGGTAGAACATCCACACCAGAAGACCTGCATTCGTCAAGGGTAAATCTTTATTTGGTGGATACATAATACTATCATATTAATTAAATCATTTTCATTGACTTGAAATGTTACAGTAGTATCATTTAATGAATTCTTTATATATTGTTTCAGTCTAACATAAATATTATAGAAACATGTACATGAACTATGTACTTAGTAGATAAACTAGTATATGTTTGAACTGTTCACTGTACTATCATGTTAATTTATAATTGGTTTATGTATCATAATTCAAAAGCGGAACATAACTAAGTAAACAACAAGTTCAACAGCGTTAGAAGCAAAATTTTAACGCGCTTCAAAGATGATCCAAAATTTCAAACATGAAGCTTTCGTTGATATGTTGTATTTATTGTTGTATTTATTGGTCAGATAACGTTGGCCTTCCAATAATGTTTTCGACTTATGTGCTCAAGTGGAGGTTAGATGATTGCTGACTTTTCTGAGTGGAATATTAGCTTGCGGGACGTTTGATAACATAAAATCTAACATATATTTAAACATATAATTTGAACAACTCAACGGTTTGGATATGAACCCAATTATATGGCGCGTTGTTCCATGGATACAATATGATCCAATGCTAGTCATGCAAGTTCTATTTTGTTTTGTGATTTGTAGCACTTTAAAACATGTTTTATTGGAAAGCTATTATGTAATAATT
Source organism: Dreissena polymorpha (assembly GCF_020536995.1). NCBI lineage: Eukaryota > Metazoa > Mollusca > Bivalvia > Myida > Dreissenidae > Dreissena > Dreissena polymorpha. The sequence continues at coordinate 66,246,999 of NC_068359.1, forward strand.
TTAGTGTAAACTTTATAAATTGTAACCTTGAAATACATTAAGAAGAAACACAAAAGGTTGAAAAAGCTGATGCATTTGAGATATAGTTGTGTGCATATTTATCAATCTGATACCTCCGCGTTTATGCTTATGTTAAACAGATGTGTGTATATTTATCAATCTGATACCTCCGCGTTTATGCTTATGTTAAACAGATGTGTGTATATTTATCAATCTGATACCTCCGCGTTTATGCTTATGTTAAACAGATGTGTGTATATTTATCAATCTGATACCTCCGCGTTTATGCTTATGTTAAACAAATCAACGCATCGTTAAAGCGCATAAACACATATTAACGACTATTATTTTATACATATATTTGAACATAAAGCATTTAGGTAGATTTTGAACTGTGAATTGTCACTAACGATTTTGAAATGTACAAACGAGGGATAAGTCGGGAACTAGTTAAATTTCAATGTGGACTTATATATTATGTGCATGTAATACAATGTATGCACAACATTGTTCAATCACAAAGTTGTAAGTGATGTTCACAATATCTTACTCACATCAACACACCATCCGGGAAATGATCGTTGATTGAATAGTAGGATGTAATACATTTGTCGGTATCATTACATAACGTCACAGTACAAGCCCGGTAGCAAAAATCAAAAGAAACGTTAACTGTCAAGGACATGTCACACGTGTTTTTATTTACTTATTATATGATATTCCGTTTGAAAATGTATGGGTTGCTTGTTATAGAATGTCTTGAAGGTAACTTATTTAATATGCATACTCAGACAAGTACGATCGAGCAGATTTGGCATGTTTATTCCATTTGCACTACTTACATTTAGTACAAAGTAAAGATAGCATAACACTGATACGTGGACACGAGATGCATTTACCAAAGTCGTGTAAAAGACATGTACAGTAGTCGTTACTCAACAACTAGCCACCCAAGATCCGCATTCTTAAATTAATGATTTGAGTTGGAATAAATATTATAACTAGACCTGCTATAGTATGTCAGGTTAAAAATATATGTAAATTGTTTATGTCGCTTATCGCATGAGCTCCTTTTATTAGGCATTCACCTAACAATACAATCCTGGACAGGTTATTATTTTTTAGTTTCATTTACGTTCATGATTAATTCATGGTTAATGTTGTATCTGTAATATACTTATAACCATTACATTCATGATCAATTGTCGCGTTTTTATTCATTTTGGCGTCAATTAAACATCAGTATTGGCATGTGTGTCGTAAATAGATGCACAACTTTATCACGTAATAATTGCAACTATTTAATACTATAAAGTTTCAGAAAAGGTTTGCGTAATTGCTTAACATGAACAAAATAATTAGGTATTTAGAAGGTCGATTTTACGATGCGATGACATGGTGGTGACAGTATAAATATACTGGTTTTAAAACTAATGCTGTATTGATAAGTAACTATTGTCATTGAATTAACTTATACTTGTCGGGAAAAAGAGACACAAATATAATGAACTGTATGAAGCACATCGCATATGTTCATATGACATTCGGTTTTGAGCACAATCTCTCAAGTCAAACACAATACAATAATTATTCATTTTGATCGACGTAGCGATACAGAACGGTGTATATTGCTCAAACAATATTTTCGTCTTATTCAACGAAGGCAACCGATTCATAAGTATAAAGGTATCCTTAACACCTAGGTTTAATGCACGAATGTTAAACAAACGATATACCAAACATAAGTTTTTCTTTAAACATACTATACGATTCTTCAAATCGATACGAATAATATTCGTATATCAATAAATTCGTATGTATCCATGTATCGTTATTTATTGTTTAGTCATTTGAAAGTGTCAACTGATATGAATCAGATCAGTGTCTCAAAGTGTAAACCGTTTAATTCAAGTTTAATGTACCATATTCGCTCAACTTTGAACAGATATATTTCACAGGTGGAAGTAACGTACCCTGGATAGTATTTTTTTGTATAGGAGCCCAATATATTCAAATAAATATATAATATTGAGAAAGAGCAACGAAAAAAATCCCCACCCTCTGATATTGGAATCATAACAAGGTCATTAACTTGAATTTATCATGGACCTGTCTTCGCGGGCCGTAAAAATGTCAAAAATTTGTTTTTAGGGGTAATTGGTTGCATATGCATGCATTATTTGACACGCCTCGTTGTTTTAAAGGAATAGGACGCGAGCTATCGATTCAGGGGCAAACACTAACAAATATTGATTGAAAGTCTGTCGAAGATTTATTCGAGTTGAAAAACGGACTGGAAATATTGCTTGGTTATCGACCGACTGTGAGTTAACGGCTGGACAAATTGTTTTGAAGTTAACTTGTTTGGAAAGTTTGTCCAAGTGCCCATAGGAGGATCAATGGATGCTTTGGATTAAAGCTATTATGACATTTTTGCGGCCCGCAGGGACAGGTCTAGGATAAATTCAAGTTAATGACCTTGCTATGATTCCAATATCAGAGGGTGGGGATTTTTTTTCATGGCTCTTTGTCAATTTTGTTCTCATTAAACATGATTATATATATTTATTTGAATATATTGGGCTCCTAAAAAAAATACTATCCAGGGTACGTTACTTCCACCTGAGATATATTTGTCATAAAAATCACATTAAATTCACGAGTCATTAATTCTTGAACACAAAACAGTATAAGGTAAACACATCAGTTTGTCTGATTTATATGATTGATAATGACCTTGGGGATGTATCGATTGATGTCGACCTGATTCCCGAATTTTTAACGTTAACTGCGCCACGAATAAGCATATTTGACGGTTACTACATAAACGTATACATCACAAAACCTGTTGATATATGTTAAGTTTGTGATATAAACTGTGCTTTTAAAACACAATCAGAAAACAAACTGTTTATATATAAGTTTATTAATAAATGCCTTGTTCATAAGAATCACTTAACAATTATTTAAAAGCTATAATGTTATACTAAATCATGAACATTCACATTGCTATCATCTATTAGCTTTGTTATCTGTCGGATTCCATTCAGAACTGAATACTAATAAAAGCAAAGAAACAAGTATTTTTAAATATATGTGCGTTCGTGTTTATATTTTTTAAATCAATCATTTATAATTTCCCTAAATCAAGAATTTGACTTTTTTCAAGCGCAACGATCCGTTGTCACTTATTTCTTCTTGTTGTACATGTAGTTGAGCATGTTCAACTCAACATCTGACACGTGGATGCGAATAAACAGGTTTGTCATAATAATAGGCGAGAACAATGCTTAACTAGAATGCATATATACATGTAGCAAATGTTAACCGGGACCTGAGTTGTATGCATGAATATAAACAAGTAACGTAATTAACAACGCACCTTACCTACTTATTGTTAGGCCGGTATTACAATTTAATCCGTGAAAAACCTGCACGGACACAACATATTCGTATTGGACAAGCCATGCAACTTATGTTAATATTTTACAATATCACGTCAAATGTATCCAGCAATAAATTTAAATACCGTTCGCCGTTGGCTCTTCGAAGCCGTAGATGGATTGTAAATATGATAATGATCGTTGAAGATTACATGCATGGAAAGGCAAAGCCGCTTTAATCGTTGAAAGAACAACGTATTAGTGTTGTAATAAAACTTGGGTTTGTAATATTACGGGATGAAACAATATTATTCAACCAAATTACTGCTGTCGCTCAATCGTGATGTGTGTATATGTATTGTATTTTTTGGTATACTAGACAGTTTATCCATGTTGTGAAACATATTTTAGAACAGTGAACTATGGTATGACAATGTCAGCAAGTGTTCGAGGAGCTATGCAAACGAACACATATCTGAAAACTATTTTCTTCTTAGTTATTAGTATCCTATCCAAATACATGATTTAGGTAAAGACTCACATCACCATCCCAAATATTTAATAATTTAGGAAATGATACTATATCTTCGTAAAGGAAAGCGATTAAATTATTAACATATTGAACATTATCAATCACAGAATAAAAGCGATTAACACATTGTCACACATGTTTATTTGTCTATCGTAAATTAAATATGTCTTTTTCAAACTTTTTTTTATAATTTTTGGACGATTTATATATATATAAACACAAAACGTTTAATTTACGGAACTTCTAACCAAAAGATTTCATCCACATGTGTAGCAACGCTATACTAAATAAACAGTGGATGATACGAATGATCCCCTGCTTATTGCAAATAGGGAGTCTTTATATTTAGCATTTTCCTGTCATCGGAACCTTGGCATGGACAGAGACTATTACAGTAAACCATGCACAGATGAGGTAGGCACTTTAACACACATATATTATATTTTAACTCGTGATAAATCCATTTGATTGATTGAAGAACAGTATATCAATATATAAACTAACAGAGGCGAAAACAATCATTCATGCCACCATTTATTAATACAAGAATTGTGGATAAGATATTGAACATGAAAGCAATCTTGCATAACGGGTTGGTATACTCGGAAAATTAGTACAATTCTTTGGAAGCTTAAATTTGACGCAAACTAATTCGCATTGATATAGATATATATGATGGTTAAAATAATTACACCACTACATATTTACTCATACGCCATTCATTAGGGCCCTGCTACATTGTGTGCGTTTCATAATTACGAATATTTTTGTACATATGAATTTCGACAGCCGACTTCAGTGTTTAAGTTTACGTGCACACAATGCATATGATCGTATTTACGGAATGTGATAGGTTGATATTAATGTACGGATACATAATAGTATCATGTACACTATTCTGTTGATATAGTGGGTCATATGTGTTATATTGTAGTAATGTCATTTAAGACGAAATATATATCTAACAGCATAGTTACTATCGGATACGTATCAAATGAAGACATAGTCGCCAACGAAAGCGGATTGCACACTTGTTTTGGTTTCTTAGAAGTTAATATTTTTAAGAATCAACTTTTACATTTTTCCCAATCTGGTAATGTTTAAATTACGCTAGTCAAATTCACATAACTCCACCCTTCATAAGTGTATGTCTGGTTGTCAACTGTATTATATCACAAAAAGCAATTATCAACATTGGCATGTATGATGTCAGAATTCCTGTTAACTGGCAATCGATGCGGTCTTTGGTTTACTGGCTGAGCTTCATCTAAACAAGACGTTGTGGTTATATTAATGTATACGTAAACGAGCCCTGAGTAAATAATTAAATTGATATAAATCGGATATGTTTAAAATACGCATCGCAAACCTATTTATATTTGCATATTTTAACGCGTTCTACATGATAGCGAACTGAAGTAATAAGCATCGAGTCATCAAACAGTCGTAGACAATACCATGATGTGTATACTAAAACATTAACAAAATGTTATGGATTTTATGCTGCCCCATCAAATTGCGGAAATGTGATGGTTGCATGTGTATTTAAACATATGTTATTAGTGCATGAACTACAAGAGCAGCTAAATTAACTGTTCGCACCAGATTTGTGAAAGGTGTATGTTCCTACAGTTTAATTAAATGATTGAGTTATTAAAGATAACATTCATATTCACTACCCTCAAACACCAACATCGTTAAATATTCGGACACGTTACACAAAGCCAAGAACGGATGTAGATGGATACTTACCATATGATAACAAGCTATGCATAATTAAAATACGTATAATGTTGACATGCAAATTATGTGCGTTTTTTGAAAAGAATATTATCGACCGACGCAGTTTCGATTGCATCCGTTACAATATTTTAATTCCGTATTAATTGAACATGCGGCCGTTATGTGTTATGCTTTTCTTATTGATCACTCTGTCATAACGTATTATTGCGATGGCATTATACTCATACTTTGTTACGTTAATGTATTTACAGCAGCATAATATTTATCTAATGGGTTAATAAATGAGAGTAAGTTTGGTGTTTGTCTGGCAGTCTGAAACAACTCTTGGAACGTTCATGTAATCTGATATTAGGACATAAAATACTTTTTGCACCAGACAACAGTCCCGAGAGAGCCTCATTAAGTATTGAATAGTCGATTCAGTCGAGTTCAGATGCCTAATTAATAAGTAGTCAGGATATAATTTCTCGTATACTAATAATTTGCAAACGACATCACCATAGATAATGTGTACTATTAACGTCATGATAATTAAAACACGAACAACCAACTTAATTCCAAAACACAAAACCTGTATTGGAAAACTATACGACTCAATTGAATCTGATATGAACGACGCGAGAATGATACTAGATGTGTTAGACCAAGCACATTACATGAACAATACAAATATATAGTTATTAAAGTAAATAGTGCAGTTTAGTAACATGTTATTCTCTCTCCCTCTCTCTCTCTCTTTCTTTTTCTCTCTCTCTCACTTTATCTGTCTTTCCCTCTCTCTCTCTCTCTCCCTCTCTCTGTCTTGTTCTCTCTCTCTCTCTCCGTCTGTCTGTCTGTCTGTCTGTCTGTCTGTCTGTCTGTCTGTCTGTCTGTCTGTCTGTCTGTCTGTCTGTCTGTCTGTCTGTCTGTCTGTCTGTCTGTCTGTCTGTCTGTCTGTCTGTCTGTCTGTCTGTCTGTCTGTCTGTCTGTCTGTCTGTCTGTCTGTCCGTCTGTCTGTCTGTCTGTCTGTCTTTCTGTCTTTTTCTTTTTCTCTTTTGTGTGGCACTGTTGAATCAAACTTACAATAGTATCAACTACATTATGTCTTTGATTAACAAACACGCTTGACATCGCCCCTAATAATATCAAATTATGAGCATCGTCGTGAAATATATGACGAAGCGGCTATCTGGGTTCAACGGGCAAAATAACAAACTGTGTAAATTATATATATTTTAACCTATATAAAATATACCCATCACCTTGTTGCAAACGAATGAAACTCTGACAGCGGATTACATGTAAACACAAGTATTATTGAGCTTATTACAATATTCATTATCTTACAAGTATTTAGACCCAGACAATGTCCACACCAGATGACCTACATTCGTCATGAGTAATTCTTTATTTGGCGATGACACAATACTATCACATCAATCAAATCACTTTCATTCACTTGAAAAGTGAAAGTGGTAGCATTTGCTTAATTCTTTATATAATGTTTCAGTCTAACATAAATATTATAGAAACATGTATATAAACTATTTACTTAGTAGATAAACTAATATATGGTTGAACTGGTCACTAAACTATGTTTGTTTGGTATTAGTATCATTTTTTTAAAACTTAACGTTACAAAGTAAACAGAAAGTTCAACAGCGTTAGAAGATATATTTTAACGCGCATTAACTATGATCAAAATATTTCATACCTGCAGCATTCGCTGAGTTGTTGTATTAATTGTAGTAGATGCTCGTACGATGCAATTAATTTAGATTACGTTGGTCTCCTAATAATGATTTCGACATATGTGCTCAAGTGGTGGTTAGATGATTGCTGACTTTTCTGAGTGGAATAATACCTTGCGGGACGTTTGATTACATACAATCTTATATATATATATATGTACATATATATGTACAAATTTTAAACAACTCAACGGTTTGGATATGAACCCAATTATATGGCGCGTTGTTCCATGGATACAATATGATCCAATGCTAGTCATGCAAGTTCTTTTTTGTTTTGTGATTTGTAGCACTTTGAAACATGCTTTATTGGAAAGATTTTATGTATTTGTCGTAAAATGTAAACTTTATCAATTGGAACCTTGCAATAAAAGGTTGCACATGTTGGTGCATTTGAGATATAAATGTGTGTATATTTTAATAAATACAATTTTTTTTTAACATCAAGCATATAGGTAGACTTTAAATTGTGAATTGTCATTAACGATGTTCAAATCGAAAAACGAAGGAACTAGTTAAATATTAAGGTGGCATTATACTGTGTGTATTTATGTAATGCAATTGTTTTCTTTAATACAATTGATACACAACATCGTTCAATCACGAAGTTGTATAAAAGTGATGTTAACAGTTTCATACTCCCTTCAAAACACCAACCGGGAAATGATCGTTGGTGGAATATTAGGATGCAATACAATTGTCGGCATCATTATGTAATGCCATAGTTAAAACCCTGTAGCCAGAATCAAAAGAAATGTTAATTTCCAAGGACATATCACACGTTATTTCATAACTCAGTACATGACATTCCGTATGTATGGGTTGCTTGTTATAGAATGTCTTGAACATTACGTAAAACATATGCATACTCAGACAAGTACGACCTAGCAGATATGGCATATCTATTCCGATTGCACTACTAACGTGAAGTACAAAGTCACGATAGCCAACCAATCATACGTGGAAACGAGATGCATTTACCAACGTCATGGAAAAGACATGTACAGTAGTCGTTACTCAACAACTAGCAAACCCAAGTTCCACATTCTTAAATCCATTATTTGACTTATAATATATAGTATATTAAGACCCACTATAGTATGTCAGAGCAAAAGTATATGTAAGTTGTTTAGGTCGCTTATCGCATGAGCTCCTTTTAGTATGCCTTTGCTTAACAATACAATCCTGGACAGGTTATTTGTTTTTGTATTTACGTTCATGATTAACGTTTTATCTGTAATATACTAATAACTATTACATTCATTACCACTTGTTGCGTTTTTATTCATTTTGGCGTCAATTTAACATCAGTATTGGCGTGTGTGTCGTAAATAGATGCGCACTTTTATCACGTAATAATTGCAACTATTTAATACTATAACGTTCCAGAAAAGTTGTTCGTAATTGCTTAAAAGGAACACATTAATAAGGTATTTACAAGTTCGATTGTACCATGCGTTGACATGATTGTGACAGTATGAATATACTGGTTTTAAAACTAATGTTGTATTGAAAAGTTACTATTAGTCATTTAATTAACATATACTTGCCGGGAAAAAAGAGACACACATATAATGAACTGTATGAGGCAATTCGCATATGTACAAATGATTAACGGCTTTGAGCACAATCCCTCAAGTAAAAAAGTACAGTTTCATTTTGATCGATGAAGCGGTTCAGAACGGTGTATATTGTTTAAACAAATATTCGTCTAATTCAACGAGGGCAACCAATATCCTTAGTATAACGGTATCCTAAACACCTAGGTTTTATGCGCGAATGTTAAACAAACGATACACCAAACATATGTTTTTCTTTAAATATGCTATACGATTGTTCAAATCGATACGATTAATATTCTTATATCAATAAATTCGCATTTTTTAATGTATCGCTAACTTTTGTATTGTCATTTTAAAATTTAAACTGACGTATATCGGAGCAGAGTTTTATAGTTTAAAACTTTTAATAAAGTTTTTATGTACCATATTCGCATAATTTCAAACAGACATGTTTGTCATAAAAATCACATAAAATTCACGAGTAATTAATTCTTGAAAACAAAACAGTACAAGGTAAACACATAATTTTTGTCTGATTTATATGATTGGTAAATACCTTGGGGATTTATCGATTGATTTCAACAAGATTCCCGACATGTAATCGTAAACTACGCCATGTTTAAGCATATTTTGTACGGTTAGTACTTAAACAGTTGCACCACACAAACAGTTGATATATGTTAAGTGTGTGATATAAACTGTGTTCTTAAAAACACATTAGGAAAACAAACAGTCTTTATATAAGTTTATTAATGTATTGTTCTTAAGAATCAATGAACTATTATTTTAAAGCTATACGGTTATAATAAATCATGAACATTGACATTGTTATCATAGTTTATCTTTGTTATCTGTC